>NC_020492.1:19676810-19724801 GCF_000184155.1 Fragaria vesca subsp. vesca | reverse complement strand
TAGCCTTAGATTACCAAGGAATCACTTCACACAAGTACCTGGAAAGAACTTGTTATCTCTCATAGAATATGCAATGATATGTCAATCATAAACACATTCAAAATAATAAACCCTAAAACATGCATCAAAGTGTCGACTCAATGAAACATGTAATAGAATTATCAATGAACAATCAGTGAAGAAATTCTCATCTAAAATTATATAAATCAATTGGGGTTTGAAATCGAAGACATATCTAGGGCTTTGATCAGCCCCTAACTACTAAGGAGTTTAGTTACACATAATCTTGATTAAGAACATCAGAGAATACATGGAAGATGAAATAAGGGTGAGAAGAAGAAAACTTGATTGAAGAAGATCTATGCCGATCGAGTTCTTTTTCCTCTCCTTTCTTTCTTCTCCTTCTCTCTCTTTTTCTTCTCTTTCTTTCTTCTCTTTTCTGGTTCGGCCTCCTTCTTTTCTCCCTTCCTTTCTTTTCTTTTTCTCTCTCGTTCTCCTCCTCCCTTGTTCGGCTGCTCCCCTCATTGAAATAGGTTAGTTAACCTATATCTCACGTCCATCACCAATCCAACTAGGATTAGGGATCCTAATTAAGCCCAATTATCTCCTTTTCTTTGTTTGACTTCAAAACACCTAAAAACAAATAAAGTTAATTAAAAATAGGAAAACATCACAAAATAAATAAGTAATAAGAATAATTAGCATGATAAAAGTCGCACAAATATGCGACTATCAGAGTATATTTGATACATAAAGTAGGTTTTTTCATGTTAGTGTTAGGTGAGGAAGTTTACTTGCATGAGGCCTCTTATGATCACATCAGTGTAATATTCAGGTTCAGTTTCTTGCAGTGAGAGCAACACATCCACCATGGTCTTGCTTCTCTGTTCAGAAACAGAGCCACTCTGCCCTTTTCTATGTTCTTCAATCAAATCTTGCATGAACTTGTCCCTCTTCTCTTGCAATACCAACAGCTTTTTCTCAAGCCCATTTGCTCTACCATATTTCAAAAACGGCACATAATCTCTAATGTTAGTAGCTCCACTCAATTGAAATGTCTCTACCACCATCTGCTTAAACCTCTTAGCTTCCTCCCGTTCTGTCTTGTCTTCCCCGTAGTATCTTTTTCCGGCAATCACCCTCATCAAAACATTAAGAGTCAGCTCAAAAAACGTCGACTTCATGTCCACAATGTGAAACTCACCACCAATGGAACCTCCGAAAAGGCATAAAATCAATGACCTGACTTCATCTGCACGTATGCCATGAAACAACTGAAGGCGGTGAGATGACAATAGCTCAAGGGAAGCTATGCGTCTCAAGTTGCGCCAGTGAGAGCCATAAGAGGCCCAGACAAGGGTGGTGTAGTTATATCCAAGGTGTTTTCCGGCCAGCAGCCCGGGGCGGTTAGCAAAAGTGATGTCATTTTTGGTGAAGCATTCCTCAGCTGCAGAAGGAGAGGATACAATGACAACAGGGCGGGAGCCGAATTTGAAAAACAAGATTGGTCCATATTTGTTGGCTTGTTTTGCAAGTGTTCTATGTAGGGGTTTCTTGATGAGATAGAGATGACCTATGATGGGAAAAGAGAGAAAAGGGCTTGGTGGGAGCCTTTTTTTAAGTTTCTGCAAGTAGTTCTTGAGGAAAAGATAAATGAGGAAGAGCAAAATGTAGCAGTAGATTGAGGTTTCCATGGATGTGTTTGATGTCAGAAGCTCTGAAGCTGATGCACTTCATTCTTATATGATCAAATAGCACTGGTAATCTACGTTGTTGGGTTATTATAATAGTACATTGATATTAATTATAACCATATAAGGGAAATGTACAAAGGCCAGTGATGCAATCTAAAAGACAGCCGCTTGAGATTCCTAAATGTAGCCTATCCAAATCACATATAGATATACAGCTGATGAAAATCCCAAGTAGATTTAGCAAAACAAGAAGGTCCCAACTAGTAGCAGCTGAGCATAATCTGACAGCATATTTTCAAGTTTAATCATCTGAAGAATCTTGTAACCTAGCCAGATGTTATTATTCCACAAATACTAACTGCATAAGTGCATAGTTTAGGTATTTGAATTTCAGGGTTAAAGACATTGTCTACCATACAAATTTCATATCAGCATAAGAAGAAAATACAGTGATCTCAGTAACAGCTGAAGCATACCAGTGAGATGTTAAACTGAATTTCATAACTAATCTTTGAATATGCCCACAAAAGTGGGTTCTTGCTTTTTTCTTCTTAACAAACTAAGTTGGGAGAAACTAGAATCCGAGAAACTATATACATCTCCAAGTGGTTAAATTTCCGAAGACCTGCAATCTCCATTCTCTCAGTGAAAGTATCTAAATTAAGCATATATAACATGAGCTACATGGTCATCTGAGGACTTAGCTTTCTCATGATCTCAGTTTGTCACCCACTATCCACTTCAGTATAGCTTGATCCGAGACAGTGATCTTCAAGTGGCTTATTGTGCAAACAGGGAGCAGATTTGGTGACGAGTTTTTTGGTACTCACTCTATACAGATACCCTACTATATTAAATCTCTCTTTCCAGACAAAGAAAATTCCTATCAAACGTACTAATCACACAAATTCACAATCAAAGACCTCAGCTTATAATTAAGAGTGAAACAATCTTCTCACTTTGTGAATGAGCCTTCTACATATGGGACACACCTTACTTTCCCCATCCATAATCCTGCAAAAATTTATGTCAGTTAAAAACCTAAAATTACTGAAAATAGTTAGATTGTAAAACAGAACATGAAACTCTTTGCTTATGTACCTCTGAGCACAGTCGTAGCAGGTTGCACAGTGACCACAAGGAACAAAGAAGCAGTTACGCTGCTCATCATAACATATCACGCATAGCTTCTCATCATATAATTCCTCTGAGGAGCTACTCGAAGCTCCCGAATCATCATCTTCTTCATTTGTACCATATGTTTGTGGAACTGTCTTGGGCGGCACTATAGGGTAAGTCTCACTAATTTCTTGTCTTGAGTGTTCTACTACAGTACTACTCTCAACATCACAGGCGCCGAGGTACTTCAATATTAGAAAGATCATGACCACTATAAACCCTGAAAGTTGGACACGAATGAAATCATCCATAAAAAAGTGTTAGAAGATGCGTCAATAAAAGGAGTTATATTTCTGATGTTCATACCTAAAATTCCAATGTATGTTATCACACGAGCCACAAAAGAAAGCTCGATGTACCATCCAAGAAGATCCCCCTGCAATGAGCGGTTGGTTAAATTGGCCCAAATGTTAATCATGTGAGATATTAGCTTGGGTTCAAGGCTTACATTGTTAGGTGTCGTCAGTATGACATAGTGAGTATTGGGGAATGTAAGCCTGAGCTGGCACGAAGAACCTTTAGTTGCTGTCGAGCAGATGGCCTTAGCTTTCGTAGTATCATACATCTTTGAGGAGACATTTACATTCACTGTTATGATTATGCTTTTAGGATTTGTGTTTGTGATGTCAAGGTAGTACCTGTCATCTTCCTCAATGCTAAATTCAGCTTCTTTACCTGCACAAAATTCTCATATATTCATTTCCACATGTATGAGTAATGTTTTCATCCCCTTGGGAAAACTCTATTTCCATAAACGAAAGCTCTAAGAAAATCTAACTAGTTACCAATTTCGGATTCATTATAGGAATTCACAGAACTTGTTTGTTTCGGCTGCAGTATCTCAAGTTTCCTTTCCCCTGACAGTATATGCATAGAGTGTTAAAAAATGAGTCCAACACTCAGCTACAAATGAAATCGAAAACTGAAACTACCTTTAAGCATGACAACTTGGAGTTGATTTACATGAGTAGGGTGAGCTTCCAATCTCATGGATATACTTGAACCCTTGTTTAACCAGAAAGAATATCCCTAGAAAAAAAAAAAATTAAAAAGAAAAATTCAACCTCTCTGTCCATACTTATCGCTAATTTGGAAGAAATGCACAATGTGGGAACTGGAAAATAGAATATGAATACCAAAAGAGCAAGACACAATGTTCATTTGATACCTTGCGATTATAGGCCCCAATGATCAAGTAGTTAGACACATTCCAATTCACCTGTTGGCTCAACTTAGGCTCTTCAGAAAGAGCATAGAGAGAAACCCCTTTCTTGTCAACATCTCTCACTTCAACTTGTTGTACAAAAACAGAACTAGCCTTGATCATGCGAGACGAGCTCGGGCCAAGCGTGATGCGGTTATCTCCATAGTAACCATATCGAATGCTCACTGATACTGCAAAAACAAAGAGTGAACTTGTTTCAGATAAAAGGGTCAGTGGAAGAGAAATTGGCAAAGACGATGAAAAATTGTCATGTACATGCCACATATCCAAAGGGTCAAAGGAGTAAGCAGGCGAGCCCAACTCTCCTGCCACCGCTGAGGGCCAGCCGGAGTCGAATGCGCCCACGTAGGTCTGTACATTGTGTCTTCAGAAGGATTCAAAATCGCACAGAGCTGGAGTGGGTGATGATTCTGAGAGAAAGGTATTGGTGTGAAAGAAGAAGTAGAAGAAGAACATGAAGACTAGTAGCTTTGTGTATGGGAGTTTGGTTAGTTATGTGCCAGCAGCTCAACTAACCGTTTAAGTCTAGTTGGCGGAAAATTTGAATGGCTAGTTTATTTGAATGTTAGGTGGTTAGTTATTTTCTGGCTTTACATGCCTACCATTTACCAACACAAAGGTGCATCTATTTTGGGTTTAACAATTACATAAATCTTGTTTATGCAACAAAGTATCATCAATTTAGAAATGCACCCAAAGATTCTTCAAGGAAAAAAATGTACCTAAAGAAGGAAAAAGACAATCTCAAATTCTCAACAAGTTAAATGGTTTATGTCAATTTGGATGTGTGACAGATTGGAATTATTTATGCAGCTGTATGTTGTTAGCTTATTAGATAGCATCACTAGTTCTGAGTTTCTGACCATTTCTCCTTCTACAATGAGAAGCTGACTTTTTCACAAACTATAAAATAACCCAACTATGAGAGGTAGACTGTTTGATCCTATATAATGCATCTTCAATGTACAGAATTGCAGACTGAAACAGAATCCATGGAATCTTCGATGTACTACTACATTTTGCTATTCATTTCCTTCCTTCTCCTGAAGAAATATTTGCAGAAAGCTAATAGACTGCTCCCACCAAGCCCTGGTCTATCTCTACCAGTTATAGGTCATCTCTACCTCCTCAAAAACCCCCTACATAGAACACTTGCAAAGGTAGCCGATAGATCTGGTCCAATTGTATACATCAAATTTGGCTCTCGCCCTGTCATTCTTGTATCCTCCCCATCTGCAGCTGAGGAATGCTTCACAAAGCACGACGTCGCTTTTGCAAACCGTCCAAAGCTGCTTGCTGGAAAGTACCTTGGTTATAACTATACCACAATTACCTGGGCTTCTTATGGCTCTCACTGGCGCAACTTGAGACGCATTGCTTCCATTGAACTACTGTCATCCAACCGCCTTCAGATGCTTCAGGGCATACGTGTAGATGAAGTCCGGTCACTCATTTGCAGGCTATCTCGAGGGTCTAATGGTGGTGAGTTTCAGAGTCTAGAGATGAAGTCGAAATTTTTTGAACTAACACTTAATGTCATGATGAGGATGATTGCTGGGAAGAGATACTACGGGGAGGATATAGCAGAATCGATATCAGATGAAGCCAAGCAGTTTCAGCAAATTGTAGCAGAAACGTTTCAACTGAGTGGGGCTGGTAACGGTGCAGATTTCTTACCAGTCCTGAACTATGTGGGAGTAAGTAAGCTTGAGAAGAAGTTGATAATATTGCAGAAAAAGAGGGATAAGTTCTTGCAAGATTTGATCGATCAACACAGACAAGAGCAGAGTGGCTCAACTTTGGAACACAGGAGCAAGACCATGGTCGATGTCATGTTGTCACCGCAAGGAACTGAACCCGAATACTATAATGATGAAATCATAAGGGGCTTGATGCATGTAAGCTCTCTAATTCCTAATCCCACAAATTTACACCTTCTAATTCAAAACTACACTTCTAGTAAATTCATACTTCACATTTTCACAATATAAAACAAACTAGCTCTGGTCTAACTGTCTAAGGCATTTTGCACAATTGTACCAGGTCATGTTATCAGCAGGAACAGACACCACAGCTGGAACCATGGAATGGGCTCTATCGCTCTTGCTCAACAACCCAGAAGCCCTTGCAAAGGCTCAGAATGAAATTGATGAACAAATTGGGCAAAGCAGGCTAGTTGAGGAAGCAGACCTTGCCAAGCTTCCCTATCTTAGTTGCATCATATATGAGACCCTCAGAATGTACCCAGCAGCCCCGCTTCTGCCTCCTCATGAGGCATCAGAAGACTGCACCGTAGGAGGCTTCCATGTTCCACGTGGAACGATGCTGTTGGTGAATGCATGGGCCATACAGAATGATCCTGAGTTGTGGGCGAAGCCTGAGCAATTTAAGCCGGAGAGGTTCCAAAATGTACAAGGGGAAAGAGATGGTTTCAAGTGGTTGCCATTTGGGACAGGAAGGAGAGGATGTCCTGGCGAAGGCTTAGCAACCCGGATTGTAGGGCTGACCTTAGGGTCACTGATTCAGTGCTTTGAGTGGGAGAGAAGTGGTGAGGAGATGGTGGACATGACTGAAGGGGCTGGACTTGCCATGCCTAAAGCTCACCCTTTGCTAGCAAAATGCAGGCCACGCCCAACAATGCCGGCTTTATTGTCTCAACTATGAGAGGATCTTATCCCAGGCATACATACAGTGCTTGCAAATGCTATTAGAGTTTAACATTCAGTTAATGCAAAGTGTCTTGGGTGTGTGAATATACCTGGTTGACACCTTGTAATTACTTGAAGCTTTCTTTCTTGATTCACACTGATGATATTGCATTCCACATGCCATGATCACAGCTCCTGATTAACTGAAATACAAGTCTGCTAATCCAATTTCAAATAGTTCAGCACATGAATCACATACAGAAGCTTCTCAATGACAAACTATGTCAGTTTTCAAATGAATTTTGAGCAAAACAATGGCAAAACAAGTAATGATGTGTACTACTAAAACTATTAGTGGACTCAGAATCCATGACATAACATCTTATATACTTAAGATGCCATTTCCAAATTTCAAGTTTGGCAAATATGCCTTCAAAATCAAAACCTCATGGACTTTAGAGCTTGGACACTACTCCTTGGGAGAACGAGGAAATCCTTAACCCCTCTCATCAGTAAAGCAAAACAAATTATAGAAGACAAAATGCATATAATACGAGAGGAAAAATCTCTCTCAAGTCTCAATAATTTATCAATTGGACTTTTTCTGGCGCATCATTAGCATCATTATTCTCGTCATTTGCCTTTGTATTGTAAATGTTCCCTACCAATGAAATAATTCGGTAATGATGGTTGAGTTTTCCTTTAAAAGAAAGTTACACATCTTGATCATATGATATGAAGTACATCAGCCTCCTTATTACAGCAGACTTCACCATACCCATCTCCATGGAAACTTCAACCTACTCCTTCATCTTGTGCTTCATCATCTTTCTATTCCTTAAGAGCTATTTGCAGGGAACTAACAAAAGATACCCACCAAGCCCTGGTCTCTGCCTCCCCATTATAGGCCATCTTTATCTCTTCAGAAAACCTCTATATAGAACACTAGCAAAATTTTCAGACAAATATGGTCCAATTGTATACATGAGATTTGGCTTCCGACCTGTCATTCTTGTATCCTCCCCATCTGCAGCTGAGGAATGCTTCACCAAGCATGACATCGCTTTTGCAAACCGTCCAAAGCTGCTGGCCGGAAAATACCTTGGATATAACTATACCACGATTAGCTGGGCTTCTTATGGCTCTCACTGGCGCAACTTGAGACGCATAGCTTCCCTTAAATTATTGTCATCCAACAGCCTTCAAATTTCTCATAGTATACGTACAGATGAAGTCAAGTCACTCATTTGCCAGTGTTGTCGCCGCTGTAATGGAGGTGAGTATCATAGTTTGGAGATGAAGTCAGCTTTTTTTCAGCTAACTCTTAATGTTATGATGAGGATGGTAGCTGGGAAGAGATACTATGGGGAAGATATAGCTGATTTGGAGGAAGCTAAAAGGTTCCAACAAATTGTAGCAGAGTCATTTCAATTGACTGGAGTTACTAACATTGGAGATTTCATACCAGTTTTAAACTATGTGGGGGTAAGCAGACTTGAAAAGAAGTTGGTGATATTGCAGAAGAAGAGGGATAAGTTCCTGCAAGATTTAATTGAGCAACATAGACAAAAGCAGAGAGACTCAACTTCTGAACATAGGAGCAAGACCATGGTGGATGTACTGTTGTCACTGCAAGGAACTGAACCTGAATACTATACTGATGAAATCATAAGGGGACTGATGCATGTAAGCTCTCTAAGCCACATTTTATGATCCAAGGTCTAATGCAATAATATTCATCTTAAAAGATTTATACTTCTTTAGTTGGCAAGCAGGTACAGAAATGAATTAATTTCTATTAGAGGCATCTATACACATTTAATAGATATCTTGTTTTGTTTTATTGAGGAGATTTGCAAAATACCTGAGTAGTAATAAGGTGTTTTCCAATAAAGTAGATTCGTGTGTGCAAATTCGTAGTTCACAATATGAAACAAACTTGTTGGTCTAACTGTCTATGACATATTTTACTAGATTATGCTGACAGCAGGATCAGATACCTCATCTGGAACCATGGAATGGGGTCTATCACTTTTGCTCAACAACCCTGAAGCCCTTGCAAAGGCCCGGACTGAAATTGACAACCGCATTGGCCAAAGTAGGCTAATTGAGGAATCAGACCTTGCTAATCTCCCCTATCTCCAGTGCATCATAAATGAGACTCTCCGAATGTACCCAGCAACCCCACTACTGCCTCCTCATGAGTCATCAGAGGACTGCACTGTCGGAGGTTACCATGTTCCCCGTGGAACAATGCTCTTGGTGAACGTTTGGGCCATACAGAATGATCCTAGGTTGTGGGCAGAGCCTGAACAATTTAAGCCAGAGAGGTTCCAAAATGTACAAGGAGAAAGAGATGGTTTTATGTGGTTGCCATTTGGGGCAGGAAGAAGAGGCTGCGCCGGGGAAGGCTTAGCATACCGGGTTGTAGGACTGGCCTTAGGGTCACTGGTTCAGTGCTTTGAGTGGAAGAGACCTAGTGAGGAAATGATTGACATAAGTGTAGGGACTGGGCTCACCATGCATAAAGTTCAACCATTACTAGCAAAATGCAGGCCACGCCCAACAATGTTGGCCTTACTTTCTCAACTTTAAGCATATCTATTAGGATTTCTGGGTCTGTAATTTCCAGAGATAGATATGCACATTGTTTCAAATGCAATTAGATATAGATAGTTATCTTTAGTTCTGTATTGAATGCATCATTTCATATAACAGTGTATCGTTCGTATAGATATATCAGTAGAAGAAGAGTGGATCAAGCATTTTAGCATATACCTGGTGGGCATCTCTATGTTAATTTCTTTGATGACCTGCAATCTCAATCGGAAGGCTCAGTCTTACAAGCTAGAATCCTGTTAGGCAGTTACTTTAGCATGTCCTGCAAGCCAACCTCGCATTCCCCAGCTCCTGAATGAATGGAATACCAAGGAAATTAGTTGAATTCCAAATATGAAATGTGCCAATGCAGAAGCTTCTCATCTTGAACTAAATTACCTAAACTTTTCAAACAGATAAGTCTTCTAGGAACTAGGAGAGTAAAAATTGAAGCGTTCTTGAAGTAACAAACAACCACACAGGCAAACATTTTGGAACGTGATTGCTATCTTTCGTATCCATCTATATTATATAGTATATACTATACGAGACGATGGCATTCACTGTTATTTATTGGTTTTAATGGATAGCAATGAAATATTGCCACCTGGTCCTCCTGCATGTAGCACTTAAAAATTTCTCTACGAAGACGATGACATTCATTGTTATTTATTGGTTTTAATGGATAGCAATGAAATGTTGACTTTTTGGTAGTACTGTAGTAGATGCTGTCATTCTGATATGATCTTTATGGGCTGCATTAGCTTCTTGTTGCAGACTTCAACACATCCATGGAAACTTCAATCTCCTACTACCTTTGGCTCTTCATCGTCTTTCTTTTCCTCATCAAGAAGTATTTGCAGAAAACTAACAAAAGACTCCCACCAAGCCCTTCTTTTTCATTGCCCATCATAGGTCATCTCTACCTCTTTAAGAAACCTCTCCACAGAACTCTTGCAAAATTATCTGAAAAATATGGTCCAATCTTATACCTTAAACTTGGATCCCGCCCGGTTCTTGTTGTATCTTCTCCATCTTCTGTTGAGGAATGCTTCACCAAAAACGACATCTCTTTCGCAAACCGCCCACAGCTGCTTGCTGGCAAATACCTTGGATATAACTATACCACGGTCATCTGGGCTCCTTATGGCTCTCACTGGCGCAACTTGAGACGCATAGCTGCCCTTGAGCTGCTGTCATCCAGCCGCCTACAGATGTTTCATGACATACGAGCAGATGAAGTCAGGTCGTTAATTTGCAAGCTTTTTCGATGGTCTAATGGTAGTGAACCGCAGAGTTTAGATATGAAGTCAACGTTTTTCGAGCTTACTCTAAATGTTTTGATGAGAGTGATTGCTGGGAAGAGATACTATGGGGAAGACATCGGAGAGTCCAGTGAAGCTAAGATGTTTGAACAAATTGTGAAAGAAAGTTTTCAATTGAGTGCGCCTAACATTGGAGATTTCTTGCCAGTTTTGAAGTACGTTGGATCTGGTGGACTTGAAAAAAAACTGGTGAAATTGCAAAAGATGAGGGATGAGTTCATGCAATCTCTGATCGAAGAACGCAGAAAAGTGCAGAGTGGCAGTGTTTCTGAACAGAAGAGCAAGACCATGGTGGATGTCTTGCTGTCACTGCAGGCAACTGAACCTGAATATTATACTGATGAAATCATAAAAGGCATGATGCAGGTAAGCTCTCTCCAACAGAATCTGCCAAATCCAAGAATAACAGCAGTATGAAAGTATGTATTTTTTTTTTTTTTTTAACTGACCAGATTAAACTATACTTGTTCTAAAATTTTATTTCACTTCTCTTTAGTCTCGAGCTACAGAAAACTAGTAACATACTAACATATATATGCAGATCCAAAGAATGTCACACTGTTGTAACGATGTGTTTCCCACAAGTCAGTTTGAGATCTGAACTAAAAATATGTTCCTGAAACTTTGTTTGAAAAATGAAAAGTTGGTCTAAAGCATTTTTTACCAGGTCATGTTATCAGCAGGAAGTGACACCTCAGCTGGAACTATGGAATGGGCTCTATCACTTCTACTCAACAACCCAGAAGCCCTAGCAAAAGCACAGACAGAAATTGATGAAAAAATTGGGAAAAGCAGGCTAATTGAGGAATCAGATCTTGCTAATCTCCCCTATCTCCATTGCATCATAAGTGAGACCCTCAGAATGTGCTCACCAGCCGCACTTATCCCCCCACATGAGTCATCAGAGGACTGCACCGTGGGAGGCTTCAATGTTCCTCGTGGAACAATGCTGTTGGTGAACGCATGGGCCATACATCATGATCCTAAGTTGTGGGAACATCCTGAACAATTTAAGCCAGAGAGGTTTCAAAATGCACAAGAAAGAGATGTTTTCATGTACTTGCCATTTGGGATAGGAAGGAGAGGCTGTCCTGGGGAAGGGTTAGCCAACCGGATCGTAGGGCTGGCATTAGGGTCAGTCATTCAGTGTTTTAACTGGGAGAGAAATGGTGAAGAGATGGTGGACATGACTGAAGGAACTGGCCTCGCAATGCCTAAAGCTCACCCTTTGCTAGCAAAATGCAGCCCACGCCCAACGATGCTGGCCTTACTTTCTCAACTCTAACAATATGTCAATATCTCTTTGGTTTTCTGGGCTTTGTTATTTCCAGTCATATGTATAACATGTTATCAGATAAGTTCAAGCTTGGTTGTGCATTATGCATACAAAGCATTGTAAAATATGGATGGTTGGCATCTTATCATACTGATAACTTTCTCTGTTGATATACACATTCTGTTACAAATTTAAGCCAGAGAGGTTCCAACATGTACAAGGAGAAAGATAAGGTTTCATGTGGTTGCCGTTTGGGGCCGGAAGGAGAAGCTGTCCTGGGGAAGGCTTAGCATACCGGATTAGTAGGGCTGTCCTTAGGGTCACTGATTCGGTGCTTTGAATGGGAGAGACCCAGTGAGGAAATTGACATGAGTGTTCGGACGGGGTTTTACCATGCCTGAAGCTCAGGCATTACTAGCAAAATGCAGGCCACGCCCAACAATGCTTCCCCTACTTTCTCAACTCTAAGCATATCTATTGGGTTTTCTTGGTCTGTTATTTCCGGTCACACAGATATGCACATGTATTCCAATGCAATGATTCATTGATACTTTTGTTTTGTTCTGTATTTAATTCCGCAATTGTATAACACAGTGTGCTCATGACCACAAGAGATCATATAAGTAGAAGAAGAAAAGTGGATCAGGCATTTTCCCATATACCTGGTGGGCATCTTTTACTTACTGGTAGCTATCCATGTTGATTTCTCTAATGACTTGCAATCCCAATAGAAAGGCTCAGAACATAATGTACCAGTCAGCTATGACTTCCCTATCACCAACAGCTGCATCCAGGCCCTGTTTTACATCAGTAAAATGGTCATACATCAGTGTCTGCGGAGCCCTAGTGAGAGCCATACAGGTTTGATATGTGTCATATTGTGTCAAAGACACTTCAGTGTTGCATTTGTCAAGTTTTGACTCAAAACCTATGTCTTTTGGACCTGGGATTACTGTACGTGAAAAATAATGAGTACCTTGGCCAGTTGATTGGACCCAAAACTTGAACATGATTGTGATTAGTCCTCTCCTTCATATCAAGAAAAAGCGCGGTGACCACAATGCAATCTCGCTGTCGCTTCTGCCAAACACATGAATGATTTGAAAGGTTGGTGGTTGGGATAGCATGCCATTCTTGTACTCTATTTTGAGGCAGCATCTTTCATGGGTAGAGCCAGGGCTGTGAAGCAGAGAGAGAGGCTTGATTTCTGGGTCGGATTTTTTTTTTTATTTTTATTTTTTTTTAACTGTAACGGGATTTAAAGAAAAAAAAAACTGCGGACTATGCGGACACGAGGTGCCGCTAGGCGGTTTCGGGTTTCGTGGGCCTAGCGGGCTGGGGGTCCACCATTTAAGGTACAAGGCCTTGAGCTTTGGTGCAAGGTCCAAAAGTGAGATGGAGACTCGAGAGCCGAACGCGCATCTTTGATGTAATAAACCAACAACAACTGGAGATTATTTTCTAGCCTATTTTCTGAAGGAAGACATTTTAAAACGTTATCGGCAACTTTTTTCCGATGAATATCATATACCTAATATGGTGTTTTTTTCGATGGTGTATACATACAACGGTGTTGGTGCACGTCGGCATTCACTATTACTTATTGGAAAACTTGACATTTCTATTACAAAATGTCACATATAGCTTGACGTTATTGGTGCCTATAAGACATCATTTAGTTTTCCTAATCTATAATGTCTGTATGTGATGTGGTTCTAGCGGCCATGAAAGCTTCACATTTTTATTAAACAAAATAAGTTTGACATTTGGATATCTTTAAGTACTGCATTAGCTTCTTGTTGCATAGTCCAACACATCCATGGAAACTTCAATCTCCTACTACCTTTGGCTCTTCATTGTCTTTCTTTACCTCCTCAGGAAGCATTTTCAGAAAACTAACAAAAGACTCCCACCAAGCCCTTCTCTTTCCTTTCCCATCATAGGTCATCTCTACCTCTTCAAGAAACCTCTCCACAGAACGCTTGCAAAACTATCTGAAAAATATGGTCCAGTTTTATACCTTAAACTTGGATCCCGCCCGGTTCTTATTGTATCCTCACCATCTGCTGCTGAAGAATGCTTCACCAAAAACGACATCTCTTTCGCAAACCGCCCTAAACTGCTTGCTGGCAAACACCTTGGATGTAACTATACCACGGTTATGTGGGCACCCTATGGCTCTCACTGGCGCAACATGAGACGCATAGCTTCCATTGAGCTATTGTCCTCCAGCCGCCTTCAGATGTGTCATGGCATACGTGCAGATGAAGTTAGGTCACTAATTTGCAAGCTTTTTCGAGGGTCTAATGGTGGTGAGTTTCACATTGTGGACATGAAGACAACGTTTTTTGAGCTGACTCTTAATGTCTTGATGAGAGTGATTGCTGGGAAGAGATACTACGGGGAAGACATCGCAGATTCCAGTGAAGCTAAGAGATTTGAACAACTTGTGAAAGAGAGCGTTCACTTGACTGGGGCTAACTATATTGGAGATTATTTGCCAGTTTTGAAGTACGTTGGATCTGGTAGCCTTGAAAAAAGGTTGGTGAAATTGCAAAAGAAGAGGGATGAGTTCATGCAATCTCTGATCGAAGAACGCAGAAAAGTGCAGGGTGGCTGTGTTTCTGAACAGAAGAGCAAGACCATGGTGGATGTCTTGCTGTCACTGCAGGCAACTGAACCTGAATATTATACTGACGAAATCATAAGAGGCATGATGCAAGTAAGCATAGAATTAATTTTTTTTAACTGATCAGTTTACATTAGACTTGGTCTAAAATTTAATTTGTTTCACTTTTATCTTTAGCTTGAGCTCAACTTCTTACATATATACTATGCAAATTCACATATTTTTGCACTATATATTGTACCCAGATCATGTTAACAGCAGGAACTGACACCTCAGCTGGTAACATGGAGTGGACTCTGTCACTGTTACTCAACAACCCAGAAGCCCTAGCAAAAGCACAGACAGAAATTGATACCAAAATTGGACAAAGCAGGCTAATTGTGGAATCAGACCTTGCTAATCTCCCCTATCTCCATTGCATCATACGTGAGACCCTCAGAATGTACCCACCAGCCACAATTCTGCATGAGTCATCGGAAGACTCCACCGTCGGAGGGTTCAACGTTCCTCGTGGTACAATGCTTATAATGAACGCATGGGCGATACATCATGATCCTAAGTTGTGGGAACAGCCTGAACAATTTAAGCCGGAGAGGTTCCAAATTGAACAAGAAGAAAGAGATGGTTTCAAGTACATGCCATTTGGGACAGGAAGGAGAGGCTGTCCTGGGGAAGGGTTAGCCAATCGGATTGTAGGGCTGGCCATAGGGTCAGTCATTCAGTGTTTTGAATGGGAGAGAAGTGGTGAGGAGATGGTGGACATGACTGAAGGGACTGGCCTCACAATCTTTAAAGCTCATCCTTTGCTAGCAAAATGCAGGCCGCGCCAAACAATGCTGCCCTTCCTTTCTCAACTCTAGCTAACATTATCTCTTTGGTTTTCCGGGCTTGTTATGTTTTCAAATGCTATTAAATAAGTTCAAGGTTGGTTCTGTGTTTCGTATACGAAACATTTCAGAGTATATATGTATGGTTGGCAGCTTGTAGCTTTCTCTGTTGATTCACCATGAGGGGCAATTGGTTTTGATTTGAGATTTTAGTCAGACATGATATCAAATCATAATTAATAAGTTAATTTCAAAGGCAGGCATCTGAACATTGAGTATGTAAAAATAATTGATACCTAGAAAATTGACAAATAACAGGTTTTAAATGCGTAGTCTTGAAACATGGTATTGTAGAGTTAAAATTAAATGAGGCCAGAATAACTAACCAGGCGATCGATGATGCAAAGAATGAGCAGTCACCCCCATTTGTCTTGGCTTGTGTACGTAGAGACTTCAGTGTCATCCTTTCCACCTTGGCCTTCGATGTTCGATCTCTTCGAGTCGGTAATTTCAATCACAAAGAGAAAGCACTCTCTTCATATACAATCATTTCTTCCCCCCATCTAATACTACACAAATCGTGCTTGTCTCCTTTATGATCAATCCTGATCGAACACATTCAACTGATTCCTGTTAACCCACCAATGATCAACCATGTCCTCATGTACCATCACAACTGTACTAGTTCCCAAAACTAGATAGATCGGTTCAACAATAATATTATCTCCAAGCTTCAATGTATACAACTTAGCCCATGAATCAGAGGCACCATATTCTCTCATAACCCAACACTCAACAGATTCAGCCACTTTAAACACCTTAAAGCCAGAACTGTGATGCTGATAACGCATCGCATGTACATACAGGCTTCCTGATCCTCCTCCTCGTCCTCCTCCTCCACAACAAACCTCTATATGGTTTGCCTGGAATATATTATTATTAGGCAGCATCATTTTTCGGAATTCTTCCTTTGCCAAATCAAATGTAACAATACATAATCGTTTGTGGACTTCATAGTAATCAAAAATCCAATGAAGTGTCTCGTTTACGAGAACTCCCTGGTCGAGCTTCTCCGGGTGGAACATGAGAGGGGATTCAATCTTTCTCCAAACGCCAGCTTTCGACGAGAAGATGAGCGCCTCTATGTCCCTGTCAGTGTCACATTTTAATAACCTAGAGTTAGACACAAGAATTTTGTAGTCCTCAGTGGCCGAGACATAACCAAAACCCTGAAAACCATTTACCCAGCTAATTTCTGGGTCAGGTAATTTCTTGAAAAATCTTGTCAGTGGGTTCCAAATATACGAGTACATACTATTCGTACCCAAAGGAATGGATCGCAAAGGAATTATACAGGCTACCAAACCCTTACATGAGCCGACTATATGCATGGGACAAAAACGACCGTCCTTTTTCGTGAACGGAACGTTGTCCCTTCTGACCGGAGATTTGTTTTTTCCAGACGACGGCGTCTCCAAGTCGAGAGATGTGACTTCATGGCTGTAATAATCATGGCTGTAATAATGTTCGAGTACCAGTAATCTGTGAGTTAGGGTTTGGCACTTGGAAGCTAATTCATAGTGGGTTTTACCGAACTCTGGCTCAGAGATTAGAGATTCCCAGCGTTTCGAAACACAGCTGAATCGCTTTAAAGGTCTAGCAGGCAACCTGTAGAGGATTTCGAGTATGATATCTTCGGGTAACTCTACCGTCATCGCAAGTGAGCTGTTTGTACGTAGGTTGTGGTTCTGATCGTTGACTCAGCACGATACCGTTTGCCGACGGGTACTGCTTTCGTTTTCACGGCGACCAATTTGAGACGGAGAAGTGAGAAACAAGGACCGGAGGCTGGTTATTAAGTTGAGGAACATGGTCATAAACCCTAGATATATTTAGTTGGCCTAGCGAAACGACGACGTCTATGTCATAATTTGATCGTATGTCCAAATCTCCTAATCGGGAAATTATTATTTGTACCCGGAACACATATATCTTATGTTCCCCTTGAATCTTACTAGTCCAAGTATTTTATCTTTATTTCTGATTTATGTATTTAATTACTCTTACTTTTTTTTTCTATCCCAACTGGTCCCCATATAAATCGGAGTTATATGATTGACCGGATACACCACATACTGTCATATCCTACGTGGCACTCTCACGGTGAATGACAGTTTATAACATGTGGTGTTCCAGAGAATAATTACTCCTTGTAATCAATCAATTAAATAAAACGCGGTAAACTGTCGTTCACCGTGAGAGTGCCACGTAGATCGTCTTCAAAAAATGGCTGGAAGAATCCAAAACACTCGGATAATGATTAATTTAATTTAATAGAATAAATATGCGCCATGGCGGGTCCAGGAAATCAACAAAACATTCGGACGGGGAGGGAACCTGTTTTGCTAAATTTCAATCTAAACTTTCCCTAAACTCCCCCAAAACCAAATCATCAAATTTTCAAATCACCCCCAAATCAACACCCAACTCTTCAAAATTCGAAACCCAAAAATTTAATAGCAAAAATCCAAAGCGCCAAAGACTTGAGATTTCAAAGCAAATTCAACCCGGCGCTCTCCTTCTCCATTCTCACTACAAATCCCCCATCTCACTCAAACCACTCTATTAGTACTTCTCTCTCTCTCAGCTCAGAAAACTCACTGAACTGTAATGGCTTTTTTTACCGTGGCTGAGAAATGCGCTCCGATTACGCGCGCGGCGGCCAAGAGGAGGGTGGTGGCGGCCTTGGCCGAGGAGCAGCAGCTGGTGACTAAGAAGCGCACCGTGCTCGGAGATCTCACCAACTTGGCAAACGTCGTCGTTTTGGCCTCAAAAAACCCCAACTTGGATTTTGCGATACGGAAACCCACATGTGAAAGAAAGAGAGCTGCGCCGGAGCGGGTCAATGAAGACCCACAACTTTGTGGGCCTTATGCTTCTGATATCTATGCCTATCTTCGCAGAATGGAGGTATAAAGATTGTTGCTTTGCTCGTTTAGTACATTTTTGAATTGGAAGGATATGATACTGTTCGATTCAATCTGGACAGTGAGCATGGTTTTCTATGGGTAGTGGGTTTGATTTGATAATTAGAATTGGCTATAAAGTTTAAGTTTGATTCTGGGTAGATGCTATTGGGTTTGATTGAATAATGGTTAACTCTGCGGTTTAATTTTGATTCTTTAGTTGGGAATTAGGCTTACCTTCAATGACTGTTGTTTAGGTGGAGCCAAAGAGAAGGCCATTGCCTGATTACATGGAGAGAATTCAGAAGGATGCTATTAATGCTAATATGAGAGGGATTCTTGTGGATTGGTTGGTAGAGGTTGCGGAAGATTTTAAACTTCTTCCGGACACTCTTCATTTATCTGTTTCCTACATTGATAAATATTTGTCGATGAATGTGATCAATAAGCATAAGCTTGAGCTGTTGGGAGTTGCTTCAATGTTCATTGCCTCGTAAGTCTATTTTGTTAGAATTGTTTCTGAGTTTGTGTAGCTGTTGTATAATTACACATTATGCTGACATTTTTCTTTTTTGTATGATTAATAGGAAGTACGAAGAGATAAATCCTCCACTTAGTGACATGATAGAAAGTACATACAACAAAGCAGAGGTACTTGCTTTATTCGCTCTTAATGGATTGGATAGATACATGAGGCTTTAGTACTGAAGTATCTTATGGTTGTTTTTAAGGTGATCAAGATGGAGGCTGATATCCTCAAATCCCTCAAATTTGAAATGGGGAATCCTACTGTTCGGACCTTTTTAAGGTGAGAACTGTGCTGACAGCTACATCTATTCTTGGTTGTTTATTGAAGTTACTTAAAGTTAACTTGTTTAAACTGCTGTGTCTGATTAATGTTCAATTTACATAATGTTTTTACAGAAAGTTTACTGATGTTGCTCAAGGGAATTATAAAGTAAGCTCTCTGTCTCTCTCTAATGCACATGTGAATTAGCCAACTTGATAGTCTTTGATATTGACTGCTTGCCTTTTTTATGTTGTTGACAGACTCCCAATTTGGAGTTTGAGTTCTTGGTTTCTTACCTTGGAGAGCTAAGTTTGTTGGATTACAAATGTGTGAAATTCTTACCTTCTATGGTAGCTTCATCAGTTGTTTTCCTTGCAAGATTAATGATCAGATCAAAGATTAATCCTTGGGTAAGAGTTATGAGTAATTTATATGTCCTGATCTTATCTCTAAGTATGAAGGAAACTACTGAACTGTATTTATTTCAGTGTTCAACATTGCAACATTACACTGGATACAAAGCAGCTGATTTGAAAGATTGTGTTGTTGTGCTTCATGACTTGTACTTGGGTAGAAGAGGAGGATTGTTACAAGTTGTGCGAGAGAAATACAAACAACATAAGGTATTTTATCAGAAGTGTGATTTTGTCATTTTATTTTGCTAATTTGAGAAATGAAAAGCCTAAATAGAATGCTCATGCTTTGACAGTTCAAGTATGTGGCAAACCTTCCCTGCCCTCCAGAGCTACCAGCTCCTCTGTTTGATAATGTGAAGGCATGATTGATGAGATTAGCATTGGGTTTATGTTGAAACTATGAGGATGGCTGTTGTGGCAAGGGTTGTCTCAATTTGTTTGAAATATCTGGCTAAGGGCTTACTGAGCAATCTCACTGGAGGAGTAATTTGAAGGGTGTTGACAGATGAGAATGGGATATCGATGAAATCTGTTTAGGTGGATTGAAAGCTTTCCACTCTTCTGTGTTACTCTATTCCAGGTCAGCATAGAAATAACTTTACTTAAAACTGCTTATGAGTAACTTGATTTTATGCTTCTAAACTTGCAATCTGAATATTCTGTCCCAGGCATGGAGTAGCAGTTAAAGAAAATGAGCCAACTTAGAGAAGGGGTTACATATGCAGATGTGTTGCCAACCTCAGCTCCTCAGGGTTATGGGATGTAACTTCGGCATACTCACAAATAGAAAATGGATAAGCTAAGGTGCTGTGTCCCCTTGATATAGCTACAAAAGCAACAATTAAGTTGCAGAGTAGTTGCCTTCCTCCAACTGATACAACCAGTAGCACCCCTCTGTGGTGGTGTTAATGATGAGAAAACACAGTTCATGATCCGTGATTGATCTTATTGTAGAATGTTGGTGATTGCTTAATGTTGGGCAGTGAGGAATGCACTGCATATTTAGGATGTGGTCGGGTAATGTCACATTACATGCAAGTGTGCTGAACTCCAAAGTATACAACTTGCAAGTTGTACTGTCTTTGTATTTTCAGTCCTGTATTCTTCACCTTCTAATGACATACAATGAAGTTACCAATCACAACATCAACAAATTCTTTGCTTCCACTTTAGTATATTAGTATACTGTAAATGTGTACAGGTAGATTACAAATTTAAGTCGCACACAGAATAGAACAGAAGATAAGCATATCAGAAACATTCAAGTTAAAAGTCGATAGAGCACAAAGCAACCAAGCATGATACTGTGAGGGAAGGGCATGGTATTCGAAACCGCGAGGCTGGAATACAACAATGATAAAATTCTCCATGTCCTTGTCCACTTTGCAGATGTCAAATTCAAACTGAAAATGTATGGCAGCAGGAGGGGTGGTGACAAGGCAGTCATTGTTTCCCACTAGATGGAAGAAATGATAGTCTTCTGCGCAATGAGGGAACTAAGCTGGCAGATTCATCTCCAGAATTTCAGTGATATCTTCTTGGTCTTCATCCAACAACATAAGATAAACTGCTAGATTAGTCATGTAGGGGGCTGCTTTAACGGCGAACAGTAACTTTTTGTTAAGGTGTTGTTCTAGGTCCAGCACTAGAGCATTGCCAAAAGGCAAAAAATGGAAAAGGGCGGCCTTGATGAGCCTGAAAAGGGTGTTATGGTGATCTCAAGACGCTTTTCAGCGCGGCCATGACGAATGAGAACAGTTGCGTTGATGGGTTTTTCGAGTTCGAGGAGTTGGACTCTGCAAATGGAAAGGGTCTAAACACCAAGTCCAGGGTTGAATGAATCTATAGTTACATAACCTTTGTAAGTCAACTAAGAGATTGAACACCACCAAGCTTTCCAAACACTCTCTTCTCTCCCTGATCCCATTTTCGATGAAGAGCTGAAGAAATTGTCTCTTTCAGCGAAAATTATACAGCGCACCCGGATGCGCCGCGCACCCGTCCATCTCCGCCGTCCATTTTGAAAAAGTCAAAAGTCCGCGTCAAATAGACGGCAGAGATGGACGGGTGCGCTGAATACGCTCTCCTCTTTCAGAAGGCAAACGAAATGGGAATGATGGGCAATGGTTACGTATGGATCGTCACACAAGAGATTGCAAGTCCTTTTGACTCTGTTGATCCTTCTATCAAGTACAATATACAAAGTGTGATTGGTATTACAAAGCGACATTGCTATTACAAATTTCATTAATGTCATTGATCCTTGTATTGATAATTCTGATAATGATCTTCTTTTAAAGTAGGTTACAGATGAGGAGATCTGGGATCAGTTAAGTCTATTGGAGCCCTAAAAGCTCTAGGACCAGATGGTTTACATGCAAGCTTCTATCAAAATTGTTGGACTGAAGTTAAAAGGTACTATCATACCTATGATAAAAGATTTTTTCATGCTAAACAAGCCCTTGGATCCTATCAATAATACAAATATTGCTCTGATCCCAAAAATTGAAAAACTGGAACAAGTAACTGATTTCAGACCAATTAGTCTTTGCAATGTTTCTAACAAGATCATTACTAAGATCATAGTGAAAAGGCTTAGGCCTTTATTAGAAAAATGTATTTCTAAGAATCAAGGTGTCTTTGCTCCTGAAAGAGCTATACATGACAATATCTTGATAGCTCATGAACTTTTCTATGATTTTCAAAGAAAGAAAGGTCAAGTTGGCTCTATGACTGTAAAACTTGACTTGAAAAAGGCTTATGATTATCTTAGTTGGGAGTATATCTCAAAATGTGTAGAAAAGTTTGGTTTTCATGAAAACTGGATCAAGCTGGTCATGAACTGTATCTCGACGGTTTCTTTTTCAGTCCTTGTTAATGGTAATGCTGAAGGTTGGTTTCAGCCAACTAGAGGAATACAACAAGGGTGATCCTCTTTCACCTTATATTTTTATTTTTGTTATGGAACCTTTAATCAGGCAGCTCAATGCCTTGGCCACTAATCATAAATCACAGGTTGGTTTATTATCGTCTTCTCATGGCTTTAGAATATCTAACCTAATGTTTGTAGATGATTGTCTCGTTTTTGGAAAAGCTACTAAGAAAGTTGCTAGGAAAATTTCTAAGGTACTTGATAGATTTTTGGTGGCTTCTGGGTTGAAATCTTTTGTCACCTAATTTCCTGTCACTCTCCCTGTTACCCGTTAGTTTTTTAACACATGTCATTCCATGTCATCACACTTACCTGCAACTTAACGAAGTTAAGCTTTGAGAAAGTAAACTTATTATTGTTTATAATGACCAAAGCATAAAAAGGTACGCTCTCCCGAGCAGGTAGACTTACTCTTATTAAATCTAATCTCTCTAGAATACCTACTCATGCGATGTCTTGTTTTAAATGCTCCAAAAAGATTACAAAATCCATTGACAAACATGCTAGAGATTTCTTTTGGGGATCAGATGCAAAATTCCCCTCACTCAGTTGGAACAAAGTCTGCACTCCGAAGAGCGTGGGAGGTTTAGGAATTAGACCTTCCGCATTCTTTAATGATGCAGCAATTGCTAAACTTGCATGGAAAGTGTTAAATGACCAAAAGAATTGGTGGTCTCAAATCATGAGGAAAAAGTATCTGAGGAAAGTTTCTTTTTTTTAATGCAAATAAAAAGCAATCAAGTTCTCTACCTTGGAAAGACATTCTTGATACAAGGAGCCTCATTCTTAAGGGAATGAGATGGGTAGTAGGGGATGGCAGGAACATTAAATTATGGACTTTCAACTGGGCCTATGAGTTTCCTTTATTATATTTGATTTCTGAAAGCAATAAGAATACCCTAAATTTAGACGAATCAATTTCAGACTATATTCTTGATAGTTGTTGGAATGTTCCTAAACTTTTGCAAGTTTTTGATCAGGAAGTTGTCAAACAGATTATTGGAATTCCTATTCCGGTATCTCATCAACCAGATGAATATATTTGGGGGCCTTCAACTAATGGAAGGTTCTCAATAAAATCTGCGACTCGGCTGCAGATGGATGAGCTGGAAAAACACCAACAAATTGACTCGATAAATAAGGTATGGAAACTTGATGTCCCACCTAAAGTGAAACTATTTGGATGGTTATTGCTTAGAGGAAGACTTAAAACTAGAGACATATTATCAAGGTTTGGCCTTATTGATGATCATCTATTTGGATATTGTGATTTTACTACCGAGGTTTGGAGACTTGCAGGAATTACTAGCTTCATTGATTGGCATGAAGGATATTTAAATGTCTTTCGGAAAATGCTCATTAAACAACCTTATGACATGAATCTTTGCAAAAAGATTCTCATTATTTGTTGGCAGATTTGGAAAGCGAGAAATGACACTATTTTTAGGGATCTCATTGCTACAACTAATAAGGTTGTAGCAACTGCTGCTGTTCATTTCAATAAAGCTATGCTAAAAAATGTTTCTGTTGAGGGTGGTACTTCTCAAATCACACCTACAACCATACGGTGGTTACCTCCTCATAGCAGTCACATTAAAATCAACTTTGATGGATCCATACAAGGAAGAGCTGTTGCGGGAGGATTTGTGTTCCGAGACAGCGAAGGCAAGGTTCTTTTAGCTGCAACTAAAAGCTTTGGAAATTCTACAATTCCAACAGCTGAAGCTACAGCTCTAAGAGACAGTATGGTGAAAGCCAAAGGCCAGGGTTTTTCAAACATTCAGGTCGAAGGCGATTCAAAACTTGTGATTGATGCTATTAATGGAAAGATTAGCACACTTTCGAGGCTTCTCAAGATTATTCAAGACATTAGGATGATTGCAACGTCTTTTACTTCCATTAGCTTCAAACATATATTTAGAAAGACGAACTTAGAGGCGGATGCAATTGCTCATGAAGGTCATCTTCTTCCAAATGGACGTACTTGGATAGGTAGCTGCCCATTGGCTGCTACTAGAGCTCTTTTATTTGATGATGTAAACTCGGGTTGTCTGAGAGGGTTTTCCTTTAGTGTTTGTTTGTTTCGTGTGATTGGTATTAAAACCTACATCATAAACAACTAAAAATTTCGCGAAGATTAGTTTATCTATGATTGGATGGAGCTTTAATTTTTTTCATTATCCACAAACCAAAACCCCAAATTGTCCAAGTGAAAAGCTTGACTAACAGTTAAATGAAGAATACCATTACTCCAATTTTGAGGAGGATGATTATGGTCAATATTTGTCAAGATACAAGCAAAAAAATTAACTTCGGGTGTATGTAAGTTTTTTTTTTTTTTTTTTGATAAGAAAAGAAATACACTAAATAAAGGTGTCTCTAGTGCACCCTGAGTTTACAGAGCTAAAGGTTAAGGCTAAAACTGCATCCGGAGGAACACACTCCTCCTAAACACACAAATTATCTAACCTATGACCAAAGTTTGCAATGGCGTTAGCCACAAAGTTTGCCTCCTAAAAACATGTTTGAAGCTGATGAACTCAAACGAGCTTCGAAGGGATTTAATATCTTGACAAAGCTTGAGCAATCTCCACGGGGGTGCAGAGACGCCATTAATGACATCAATTACGAGCTTGGACTCGCCTTCAACCTCCACCTTTTTAAAGCCTCTTCTTTTTGCATCAATGAGGCCGTTACGGAGGGCTAGGGCTTCAGCTACAGGAATAGTCGTTGAACCAAAGTTGAAAGCAGCTGCAGCAAGGGGGCTTCCAAGAAGGTTTCTGAAAATGAAACCGCCTACCGCATAACTACTCTTCACAGATCCATCAAAATTTAATTTAACCCTATCATTAGGGGGTGGAGACCACCTGATCATCTTATCATTCTCATAGTTTGATTCAGTACTCCCGACTATGCAAAGATTGGCCGAATTCTGGAGGTGGCTCATTGCAGCAGCAAGAGTCGATCTAGGATTAGGCTGTTTGCCCCGAAAAATGGTATCGTTCCTAGTTTTCCAAACCTGCCAACAGATAGTGATTAATTTCTCATATAAACTTGAGTCATAAGGATTTTCAATGAACCAATTATGAATAACTTTAAAAAAGCCTTCATTCCAGCTAATAGGGGGTGACATGTTGGAGTTGGTCCAAAGGTCTTTTGTGAACCTGCAATATCCAAACAGATGATCAATAGTTTCATTATCCTTATTGCATAAAGCACAAGAATTATCATGCATTATACCGAATCGAGAAAGTCTATCTCGGGTTTTCAGTCTTCCTCTAAGGAGAAGTCAGCCAAAGAATTTAATTTTTGGCTGGAGGTTCAAGGCCCAAAGCTTTTTGATCAGCTCGATCTGTTTATGTTTTTGACAATCCTGTAGTTGTAGCCAAGTAGCCAACTTTATAGTAAATTTCCCATGTTGAGCAGGGCCCCAAACGCACTCATCTGCAGAGGGATTAGTGGGAATAGGCACCCCAAGAATTTCCTTCACAATATTCTCATCAAGAAAACTCCTCAACTTTACAGTACTGTTCCAGCCATTTTCATTAAAGTAATCGCTCACTAGCTCATCTAAGTTAATGTTATTCCTAACATGGGTAGGAATCAGTTCGACAAGAGGATGATCAAAGACCCAGTTAAAACTCCAAAACTTAATTGACTTACCATCACCTACAATCCATCGCATACCTTTAATGATTAGGTCCCTTGTGTCCAGAATACCATTCCAAGCCATCGAGTTTCTTTGCTTCTTTTTGGCCTGGAAATAAGAACATTTCCTGAGATATTTCTTCTGCATGACCTGCACCCACCAATTGTTTCTATACTTTCCAGGAAAGTTTTGCAATTGCAGCCTTATTAAAGAAATTGGCTGGTCTAACACCTAGACCACCTAGAGCTTTAGGTTTACAGATATCTTTCCAAGCCACAGGAGCTTGTTTCATATCTGAACCCCACAAGAAATTTCTTCCTTGTTTGTCAATTTCATTGGTCAAGTTCTTAGGGCACCGAAAACAGGACATTACATGGTTCGGCATACCAGAAATGTTTGCTTTGATAAGGGTAAGTTTACCTGCCCTCGAGAGGGTGCTTTGTTTCCACCCTGAGAGTTTATTAGAAATTCTCTGCAAGAGTTCCTTGGCATTAACAGGGTCTTTCCACCACACAACATTGTGAATGCCTAAATATTTACCAATAGTTCTTTTCTATTGGATATTAATAATATTCATAATTTCATTCCTGATGTTGTGGTTAACTTTTGAGGAAAAGAAAAGTGAAGATTTATGGAAGTTAATCTTTTGAACTGAAGCAACAGAGAAAGCATCCAAAACTTTGCACATGTTCCTGGTAGCTTTTTTAGTGGCCTTTGCAAAAAGTAAACAATCATCAGCAAACATCAAGTTTGAGATTCTGAAACCAAGAGGGGAAGAAAGAATTCCCACCTGGGCTTTACTGTTCACTGCCAAAGAGTTAAACCGTCTGATTAAAGGTTCCATTGCTAAAATGAAAATATAAGGGGACAAGAGGTCACCTTGTCTTATACCTCTTGAAGGTTGGAACCAGCCTTGAGGAGAGCCATTGAGAATAATAGAGACGGAAACAGATTTAACGCAATGCATAACTAACTCAATCCAATCATAGTGAAAGCCAAATCTCAAAAGACAAGCTTTAATATAAGACCAATCAAGTAAATCATAAGCTTTTTCAAGGTCTAGTTTGACTGCCATGGCTCCATTCCTTCCTGATCTTCTCTGAAAATCTGAGAAGATTTCATGTGCAATCAGGATGTTATCATGTATAGCCCTTCCTGGTGCAAAAGCATCTTGGTTTTTCGATATACATTTTCCTAAAAGAGGTCTTAATCTTTTGATCAAAATTTTGGTAATGATTTTATAAGAGACATTGTAAAGGCTAATAGGTCTAAAATCATTTCCCTTTGAGGAATTTTCTACCTTGGGAATCAGGCAATATTGGTATGGTTCAAGTGTCTGATTAGATCGCAATTGGTAAAGCAGGCTTTAATCATTGGTATCACAGTGTCTCTTGTCTCCTTC
Source organism: Fragaria vesca subsp. vesca (assembly GCF_000184155.1). Taxonomy (NCBI): domain Eukaryota; kingdom Viridiplantae; phylum Streptophyta; class Magnoliopsida; order Rosales; family Rosaceae; genus Fragaria; species Fragaria vesca. The sequence continues at coordinate 19,697,245 of NC_020492.1, read as the reverse complement.
CAGCAACTTTGAAAGAACATTGCATGCAGACCATCTGGTCCGGGTGCTTCCAAAATTTCATCATCCGTGATTTGTTTCAAAAGAGCATTATTATCCTCAGCTGTGATTTCAGGGTTAATAATAGATATAAAATCCATAATACTAGCTGCACTTGGAGGTGAATCCTGGTGAAATCTTTTCTTGAAGTCCTGTACAAGAATATGAGCAATATCCTCCTCATTCGAAGTCCAATTTCCTTCTCTATCTTGTAGCTTAGAAATAAGGTTAACCTTCCTACGAATGTTAGCTTGAGCCTGAAAAAATTTGGTGTTTCTGTCCCCTAGTTTAAGCCAATTTGCTTTTAGCTTTTAGCTTTTGCTTTAGAAATACAACATTAAACATACGATCAAACTTGATAATGTATCGCATTACTGATTTAATAAGCCATGAAACTTAAAACTTTCCCAATAAAACATCAATCAGAATTGTAAAGTCACCTTTAACTCTGGTAAATAGAGAAACCCACGTGTCCAAGTAGCTTTATTTTATTAGTAGGACGTCCTTCTCAAATGAGCTTTGCATAATTTGTACATGCACAACGATAGTATAGTTTATTTTAATTTTTAAGAGACACCGTGGGAAATACCGAAATAGTGTCCACGAATAGAAAATAATAGTTTTCCAATGCAAAGGCGGAAGGAGGTAAAGCCCAGGCGGGAAACTGGTCTTTTCCTGAAATTTTAGTACCAACTTTCAAATCAAAACCACCCACCCAAAAATTTTGCGAACGCTCAAATAACCCCAAACCAACCTGAAATTCAAAACCCCAAAACCAAAACTTTTCACAGTAAATCATAAAGCGCCAAATCCATGACTTTTCAGAGAAGTTCAACACCCCGCTCTCTAATTTCAGACCCACTACAAATCCCCATCTCATCTCCCACTCTCTCTCACCTCCACCATCTCCAACCCCCAAAGCACAACAGCCACAGTGAGTGAAAGCCAGAACCTTTAGCAACCTAAGCGCAATGGCTCTTACCACCGTGGCTGAGAAATGCGAAGCTCCGATCACTCGCGCCGCCGCGAAGCGTAGAGCTCAGGCGGTTTTCGTCGAGGAGAAACAGTTGGCCGTTAAGAAAAGGGCTGTTCTGGGAGATGTTACCACCTTGGCAAACGTCGTCGCTTTGGCCAACAATATTCTTGGGGTTGCGCCGCCGCAGAAGCCTAAATTGGAAATCAAGAAGGCTGTGAAGAAGGCGGCGCGTGACGATGAGGACCCTCAGCTTTGTGGGCCCTACGCTGCTGATATTTACGCATATCTCCGCCGTATGGAGGTAAAGATCGAATCTTCGCTTCTTTTCTATGATTTGGGTATTTGTAATTAGAATTGGGTACTGAAATTGGAGTATAAAGCAGTTAAATTTGTGATTTTGGGGATGAATGCAATAGTGGGTTTAGTTTGGGAATTGATTTTGATTAGAGTTTTGATTTGTTTGGTCAATTTGAGTAATTGGTTATAATGGAAATGGGTTGGTGTTTAGGTGGAACCAAAGAGAAGGCCATTGCCTGATTACATGGAGAAGATCCAGAAGGATTCTATCAATGCGAATATGAGAGGTGTTCTTGTGGATTGGTTTGTGGAGGTTGCAGATGAATATGAGCTCCTACCGGAGACCCTTCATCTTGCTGTGTCTTATGTTGATAAGTATCTCTCCATGAATGTGGTGCCAAGGAGTGAGCTTCAGCTAGTCGGAGTGGCTTCGATCTTTATTGCCTCGTATGTTTGCGATTACTCTAATTCTGTTTATGAGCTGGTGTTGTCTAATAACTTGTAGAATTACACTGATTGTTTCCTGATTGATTAATAGGAAGTATGAAGAGATTGATCCTCCAAATGTGGATGAGCTTTCTGACATAACTGAAAATACATTCACTAAACAACAGGTGCTTGCTTATTTTTCTTGGTGGTTGAATCTATGTGAATCAATTAGTATGTCCTTTTGGACTTGTTATGGAGTATTCATACTAATTGTTATCTTTTGGTAATTGTCTAGGTGATCAAGATGGAGGCTAATATACTCCTTTCTCTGAAATTTGAAATGGGAAATCCCAATGTTCGAACATTCTTAAGGTAATGATGGTTCTGACTATCAAAACTCATTTCTGGTTGGTTATTACAGCTGCTCAACAAGCCTTAAACTATGACTGATTGTTGCTCATTTGACATATTGGTTGGCAGAAAATTCATTGATCTTGCTCAAGAGAGTTACTACAAAGTAAGTTTCACTTATATCTATCTCACATATTTGGATTTGCCAAGTTGATACTATATGATATTGACTTCTTTGCTCTTCTCTGTTTTCTGCAGACTCCCAGTGTGCAGTTTGAGTATTTGATTCACTACCTCACAGATCTAAGTTTGGTGGATTACAAACTTGTGAAGTTCTTGCCTTCTATGATAGCTGCATCCGCTGTATTTCTAGCAAGAGTTATTATTACTAGATCAAAAGTGAATGCTTGGGTATGTGTTTGACAATCTTGACAATGTACTATTCTTATTACTGCTAGTTTTTATTTATGAAGGGCAATTACTAAATTGTATACATTTCTCTGATTTGCAGTGTCCAGCACTGCAAGAATATACTGGTTATAAGGCAGCTGATTTGAGAGAATGTGTTCTTATCATTCATGACTTGTACTTGGGTAGACGTGGTGGATCTTTGGTAGCTGTACGAGAAAAATACAAGCAAACTAAGGTATGTCTATCAAAAGTTGGATTCTTAAACCCATATATGATTAATGAAAACATTTTCTCAATGGAGTCATTTTATGTGGACAGTTCAAATGTGTGGCAAAAATGCATTGCCCTTCACAGTTACCAGATTCATTGTTTGGAGATGCGAAAGCATGAAAGATTATGGGGGCAAGGGCTTGTCCAATAAAGTATAAGTGTGAAGGCTGGTAAAGTTGCCAAATCTGTGGACAGAGATGGGGGTATTCAACCTGAATCTGCTTCCAGACCATCTTGAAGGGTTCCACAATTCCACGACATTTCATGCCAGGTTAGCACCAGATTGATCTTCTGTATTGTGGATTACTGATGAGTTGCTCCTGTGTATTTCCTTTAGCGAACTCTGATTTATCTGTGCATTTCAGGATGGTTCGGTAGTAAAACAAAGAGCCTACTCAAACAGAAACAGTCAGTGGCACCCATTACACGGCATCTCCCATTGACAAAGCCAGTTATCTTCTGCTGACTTCTGCCTACAATAATGCTGTCAAGTTATAGTTAGGTTTAATGTGATTTTGTACTGTTTCATAGATTTCATAGAATGTTAGGTATAGGTTCATGTAGTGAGCTCACATGTAGAGAGCTGAATGCAAATTTGCAAGTTATCTCTGTATTCCTGTATGTTTAGTTTGTCTGCAATGTCTAATTGAGAACTGAAAGGCTGAATTCTAGCTGATATATCTCATTTCTCAACCTCTCTCAATATTCTGTTATGCCTTGTAACGTTTTTCCCTATTGGAAATTCCAAAGTACAGAATTGGACATTAAACTTTCTGGAGCATCATATTTTGTCTTTGACATCAAAGTCCTAGAACAACTGGTAACGTGAATTTGATCAACAAGAAAAATGAAAGCTAATGAAAGAGTTACATTGTTGATACTGTTGTGATCCAGAAGGAACAAAGCAATTATTGTATAGAAGGACATGATGCTGGTAGGGGAGTCGGTAAAACTGTTGCAACCTTTGATTCGTCAACCTCTGATCAGTAAAACTATTTCGAAATTGTTCATTGTGTGTTAAACATATCAAGCAGCTTCAAAAACGAAGATGGTTATCAAATTATGAGACGTCAAGAATTAGTCATTGAAATAGCAATAGAGTTAGTTGGAGATTGAGTCTTGAATGTTGAAAGAAACTGAGATGAAGCAAACGTCACAAAGCTAAATGAAAGTTGTGAAGTGAGGTTACTCAAACTTCCACGGATGATCAGGAGTCATGTGGACGTTCTGATTAGTATGATGAATGATGGAAGGAGGTGAGTTCCTCTTAATTTTGAAGTTTTTAATGAATATATTTTTTTTAGAGTATTAACAACAGTATCCTTAAAGATTGAATAAATTAATATTTAACTCAAATTAGTATCAGCTGAGATTTGAACTTAGGTATGAGTGTTTCACACCTAAATTATTACCAACTCGAACATATATAGTGGTTAATTTTTAATGAAATTAACACATTGTTATTTTAACGTATTGTAAAATTCTGGCTTTTTAATTGAAATCATACTAATTAAATATGTTTTGTTTTCTTTCTAAATCAAGTATGTAACGTAGGATTATGTCAAGTTCAATCAAATTCTCTAATAATTAGTTAATAAAAATTTCTAAAAATGGCAGCATTATGTCACAGAACGTGGGTGCATAATGTAAATAGACACATCAGTAAAGGGCAATAAAGTACGTTCACGTGCCAAAAGCCCAAAATGCATGAGCAGCACCAAATCGAATTCCCAATTTCAAAAAATTGAACCAAATTGAGTATCGAACCGCCGGTCGAAACCCAAAAATGAAAACCCAAACTCAAAATAAACTTAAGAGAAAGCAAAAAAAGCAAGAGCGCCAAAACCTCTGTATTTCAAAATGGCGCCCCTCAAAACCTCGCTTACAAAACTCTCTCGTTTAACGCGTCTCTCTCTCTCTCTCCAATAATCTCAGTGTCTCTTTCTCTCTCTGAATCTCAGATACTCAGTTATGTCGGAGAAAGAGAACTGCGTCCGCGTCACGCGCGCAATGAAGCGGAAGGCCGAAGAAGCCGCAGCCGCCGTCGAGCGAACGCCGAACAAGAAGCGCGTCGTGCTGGGCGAGCTTCCCAGGCTCCAAAACGCCGCAGCTCCGAACCCTGTTGAGCCGCAGAAGCGGAAATGCAGCACTAAATCCCGGGCCGCGAAAAAACCGCGGCCAATCCCGGAACTCGCGCCGCCGAAGACAGAGGAGGTCGAAACGACGCCGTCAGATCCCCAAATGTGCGAGCCTTATGCTCGCGACATTTACGAGTATCTCCACAAGCTAGAGGTATTGTTCATTTCTGGAATTGATTGAATGGGTTTGGTTTGAATTGTAGATTGGTTCTGGGTTTAGGGTTTTGAGCTATTTGGGGCTAATGGTGGAGATGGGTTTTGAATTCAGGTGGATCCAAATAGAAGGCCTTTGCCGGATTACATTGCGAAGGTTCAGAAGGATATCACTGCAAATATGAGAGGAGTGTTGGTGGACTGGTTGGTGGAAGTTGCTGAGGAATACAAGCTCCTTCCTGATACTCTCTACCTCACCGTTTCGTATGTCGATAGGTTCCTTTCTTTCAATGCTCTCAATCGGAAAATGCTTCAATTACTTGGTGTTTCTTCAATGCTCGTCGCTTCGTAAGTCCCCCAATCATTGAAACTCAATCTAATTGTTGAGCTCATATGGATTGTGTTAGTAATTGTGTTGTTTATGTGGTTGATAGGAAGTATGAGGAGATCACACCTCCACATGTGGAAGAATTGTGTTACATAACAGATAATACATACACTAAGGAAGATGTGAGTTTCATGTTTCATTTTGTGATCTTAGGAAGTGTTTATATTTCTTTTGCGGTTTTGTAATGTAGTGCTGTGGATTGATACTTGTTGTTGAAAAGGTGTGCAAAATGGAGGCTGATATACTTAAGGTCTTGAAGTTTGAATTGGGCAATCCTACAATAAAGACAATTTTAAGGTATGGGAAATGGGAAAGTTTCTGTATTTCCTTCTTGCTATGCATTTATTATGCCGAGTTTGATAACACATTGTACTCATTTATGTTCCTTCTCATTTTGGGTTTTCAGGAGATTCAATAGAGTTGCTGAAGAGGGCAACAAAGTAAGTGAAATATCTCTATCGAAATCTCTGACATGTGAAAAATGTGCTTAACATGGATTACATTTCGGAAAGCTAATGATATGTGTTGTGCATTTCTACAGGATCCTGATCTGCATTTTGAATTTCTGGGCTACTACCTTGCAGAGCTAAGCTTGTTAGACTACAACTGTGTCAAATTTTTGCCTTCTTTGGTGGCTGCATCTGTTGTATTTCTTACAAGATTTATCATCCAACCAAGGATGAATCCATGGGTAAGAGCTTGTTAAAGACTATGCAACAGTCATCGACTTGTGAGGAAGGCAATTATTTACTAATTTGCTCTTTGCAGACTTCATCGCTGCAACAATATTCAGGATATAAACCATCTGAGTTGAAAGAATGTGTCCTTATCATACATGACTTGTATTTGGGTAGACGAGGAGGGTCTCTGCAAGCTATAAGAGAAAAGTACAAAAGACATAAGGTATTTACGCCAAATGTTTATCTTCTGATTTTAGTTTTAAATCCCACCTTACTGGTACTGATATGAATGGTTATGTTTATGAAAACAGTTCAAATGTGTGGCAGTGATGCCTTCTCCTCCAGAGGTACCTGCATACTTTTTTGAAGATGTTATAGAATGACTGCAAGTGACCTCAATGTTCAATATAGATGATTCTTTTTTATCGTTAGAAGATCAAGTCTTACCTGCAAGATCAGTGTGGAAGGGCTCCTGCGAACTGAGTTCGTGAAATCTGCTCTGGTGCCTTTGCTTGCTTCTGTAATCTATGCTTGGATTTATTTCTGTAGGATGACAGGTTTTTGCTTACATAGTCCCATCACTTGCATTTAACCATTTAGGTTTTATGTACTACTAGTTAGAGGATTTGTTTTGCGTAGAGTTTGTTTTAGCAGATTGATTAGATGAATGCATCTGGGGATGTTGAACTGTTATCCTCTAGTTTTCAATTGCTGTAGAATTCATGTTAATAGATAAATTGCAGTTTTGTCATATTATCCTTTCCTGGTCTATTTCTCAAAATATACAAGCTCACTGCTCACTTCTAAAATCAGTTTTACCGACAAATTTCTGTGTGCAAGTCTCAAAACTGAGAACACTTTTGCTGGGGACTATTTCACTCTTTGCTGTCACCAGAGAAGGTCGAAATGTGCAACTGCAGTCCTCATAAATTTGATTGGGATACATCGTATGACAGAAAGAAGCTTTTCATAGTCATCTATAACAAGTTAATAACAGGAAGCTACATGCCTGCACCAACTGAAAGAAATTGTTCTACATTCGGAAATCCACAATACATACATTATTGTTAGCAAAACAAGCAGCTATCTTATCGCCATCTTTGTTCCAACAAACTTCAAATATTCCCCCATTTCCGGTGTATGTTTTTACTAGTTTGCCTTCCTTCACAGACCATATGTGCATGCATTTGTCCATAGATCCACTAGCCAAGTACTCACCATTAGGGCTGAATGCAACAGAGTATACCGGATCCCTAGGTTATTGCAATTAAACTTTCAGTGAATCACAAAAAACAACAACCATTACAATGCGATTGTTATATAATGAAACTCTACCATTTTTACCTGTGGCCATATAAGTTGTAGATAAGTGTTCCTCGTTCCACATCCCAGAGTTTTACGTGTGAATCAAAGGAAGCGCTGGTAGAAAGTAAAAATATGGAAGCATAAGGAATGTACAAATAAGGAAGCAGTATTCACTAGCCTATTGGCCTAACTGTAAGGAGCTCTCTCCAACATACTGGTATGTACTACCCTTAAATACATAACGTATTGTATAGAACTCATATGTGACCATAACTGCAAAGAGATAATATTTAACACCACAAAAGCATGTCATACTAGTGGGATTGAACGAACGAGACCGTTTGTACCCCATTTCCAAACATTTAAGAAGAAGCAGCACGTTTACCTTGCTATCACTAATTGTTGATTTGGATTATGTGAACCAGGTCCTGTAGGACTCCACCGGATTGTATATATCTCCTGCAAAGATGCATCCATATTACAATCTGAGATTTATATACCATAAACTCACAGATGGAAAACCATCAAGTACCTTAACATGTTCCTTCAAATCATGCAAATAGTTGTCTTGCTTCATACTCCATATCTGAAAAAAGATAATTGAGTTTCTAATCCCTTTGAATATAACCGTGATAAAAAGAAATCATGAAAAGCTGCTCTAGATTATGAAAATTGGTATCAGTTTAGAATTTACATCCACACTGTTGATTCAAATCTTGAAAAGAAGGGTACCCATATACTGATTCAACAATAATAGCGATTAACAAATTATACGTTACCTTTGCTGTATGATCATCAGAGCAAGAAGCCAATAATGAGCCAGTCGGATCCCACTTAATAGCATTTACTTCACCCTGAAAGAGTAAAGATGCCACATCATGAATGTCCTGGTTAGATTTAGCAACTCACGAGTTGTGTGTCTTTAAGTATATATAATTGGAAGTATTATAATTTCAAGAGAAATCAATATGTATCATGAGTCATTAACGATCATTTTTATATCCTGAACCCAAGAATGGACATAGCCAGAGTTCAATTGGTCTTCTTACAGTAGTAACTGATCATGTGTTCAATGAAAGAATTACATGTTATCATGCACAAACCTGATGGCCTAAGAAAGTTTTGATTGGTTGGTTCTCTCCGACCTTGCAGACATGTATTGTACCATCAGTAGAGCATGTTGCAAAAGAAGTATTGTCTCGCCAATCAACATCCAGAGTTGGAGCTGAAAAATATTTTTGACTTGATTAACATCATAGGGAACTTGAAATTTAACAGACGCACACATGCACAACAATGCTGTACCTGAATGAAATTCAAATTGTTGTTTCCATTCGCCAGTCTTTAACTCCCACACAATTGCAGTTCTATCCACACTTCCACTCAGAAGATAATCGCCTTCTTTGTTCCACTTCAGAGAAAAGATTGGCCCTTTATGTCTGATCAAAGTAGTCCTTAACTCTCCTATATGAAAATCCTGCCAGTAATTAAAAAACAAACTAATGATAACAAAAAACCTAGGCTGACATTACCAGAGTAAATTTTAACCATAAGCATGCGGAAGATTAAGACAGTAACTCACCGTCTCTTCCCCATATTCTTGCTTGGCCATCATAGGAACCTGTTGCTAGCAACGTTCCATCATCCTGTTAAATGGTAAATGCTTTAGCAAAAACAAAGTCAGGGAGAGTCATGCCACAGTTTTCAACTGAAAATGCTAAAAAACTCACATTCCAATCAAGCGTAGTCACATCCTTGCTTTTCTCATTGGCTCTCCCTTTGAAATGCTTTAACACAGAAACATGTACAGGTTCATTTTGCATGCTAGATCTACAACTTCCACCGGCAATGGTCCAAATTCGAGCTGTTGAATCTCCAGAACTAAACAAGGGAAGACAGATGAGAAACGCCTGACACAAGAACTTCCATATTTGTGGACTTTCTTTCATGTCAAAAACCATCGTCTCAATACAGTGATCTAGCCTACAATCGAAGACAATATACTCACCCAGATGCAAGAAGCGAACCTGATGGACTCCACGCACAAGCAAAAACCTGTCAACAATAGAGGAACCAGTTCAATGAACCATTCCTTGACCAATTACATACGTAAGAGATAAATGTACAATGCAGGGATAGAGGGACATGTCCAAACCTCTGAGGTATGGCCTTCTAGAACTATGACATCACTAGTAGGAATTTCACTAGGCGCGGATGTTGAGCTTGGGGAGGTCTCCATTGGCTCCACCCCTGTTTTACACATGTACAGACAATTCAAATCATTGCGATCAGAAATGAAGCAACCATAACGAATACAATGGCTAGCGCAGATTACCTCCACCAGCTCCATTTTCTTCAGGCTCCAGTTTCTCCATCTGTATGTGATCCTGCTTCGACTCCTCCTTCTCTTTACCAATTTCCTGTTCCCTATCCTTCTCCGCCTTATCGCCTTGGACCTCTTCCTTTCTCTCCACCTCTACTTCCCTTTCTCTTTCCTGCCTGGCCTCATTGTTAGCAGCGTTCATCCTATTCTTCTTTTCCTTAACAATTTTCTGTAACTGATACGCATCTTTTGTGATAAAATCCAACGGTTGCAGAAACGAAAAGTCATCCTCCGTATCCGTATCACTCTGTAAATCCAACACACACATCAATCAACCTCCGAACTCCAAAATCCAACAAAAACGTATTAACCAACAAAATCACTCAAAAATGTTGCTTACACTATTGCCTAAGTCCGCCTCAAGCTCGAGAAACTGAAGGCCTTTCTGTAGAAAAGTTACTAGTGCGCCCGGCGGAACTAGATTACCATCCACGGTGCTCTTGTTGACTCCGGCCTCGAATCCGAAAGCATAAGCGGAATGAGTGAAGCCTATTCAAAATCAAACAATTTAGAAGAGTTTCCAGCACAAAGAGAGTAGTTGCAATGATGATGAAGAATTGCGAACGGAACGGACCTGATTCGTGGAGGTAACGAAAGACGAGGTAGTTCAATTCGGTGGAGTTGAGGGAGATCATCGTCGTTAATGTAGAAAGCTAGGGTTCAGGTGACGACGGAATTAAACAGCCTGAATCCGCCGTTTACTAGTTGTTGAGTTGAATCTAACAAACTGGGATATAGTTTATATCCGGCAGGAGTGCGAAAAGCGTGACAGTGGCTATTAGTTTGTTACAGTTGAGTGGCGGCAGCCGGCTGGGTTTTTTTATGGGCCTTGGGTTTTTCCGGTATGTAGTCGCGACCCGACCTGAAGTCAATTCTTCAGGCCCAAATGAATATTTAGTCTGGGCCTTATGATGTTTGGGGCCTTTGCTTTGTATTCCCTTAATTTCTAACTATTATGATAATTAGGACAAGGTTGTTGAGTTTGTAAGAGCATCCAGGTGACTAGGTTGAGGAACCTCACAGGCGGACACGAGTTTGAGTCTTGCCGATATTGATTGGAGTTAAATTTTTTTCCTTAGTGAGCCATGGATTGTTGTGACACGAGTCACACCTTTAAAGGTTAGACTAATGTGATGAAGACTGAAGAGTTAAGAACTGAATTATAACTATGCTAGGTTAGGAGTTCGACTTTGCACTTGTATGATTCATAAAAAATACTTGCGTTCGGACTATTATGTATGTGCGTGATCAGACTCTCTCTTATTTACATACATTTGTCAATGTAAATCATAATCTTAACCTCAAAAGTTGAATTAACCTGTGAAGTTCACCTCTACAAAAAATTAATGTAAACAAAAATCGTTTGCTCAGCCGAATGAATCAAACAAATGAACAGTTATGGTGAAAGTTAGCAGTCTCATGATCAGCTGTCAATTTGTTTGATTCAATCGATTGAGCAAAAAAATATGTTTACACTGATTTTTTACATAGATGATCTTCATTGGTATATTTAATTTTTGAACGGTTAATATTATAATTTACATTGACAAATATATGTAAATAAAAGAGAGTCCGGACGCACACGTACATATTAGTCCGTACACGTATTTTCCATGATTCATATGTTTAATAGTTTATAGACCATGCTCATATTATTAAGTTTATATACAATGTTGAAATATAATAATACCTAGTTCGGAAGACTGTTTAAATTTATTTTCTTTATTTTCGATAAAACTGTTTAAATTTGTTATTAGTCTCTTCACTTACGACTCATAAAACATATAATCAATTTATTGTATATATACCAGCTATCCTAGATTACATTTTTACCATTTATATTTTGAATTTAATTAAGATTTAACCTCTTGATTCTTTTTTTGTGTGTGAATACACCTCTTGATTCTTTAAAGCCGAGCATGTCGCGCCTTGTCTCAAGTATGGAACACGTACGCTTTTCAGTCTTCATGCATGGCTTTGCTACTGGCCAGTATCAAATCATATCATATCATGTGGCACAGTGAGAAGAATCCAGCATAGCTAGCAGTCCTAGCACAGCTCCACCAGTCACGGTGGCATATAAGACAATGAAAAGGTCGCTTGGATCTTCTTCCTTCCTCCTCCTCATCCAGTTAACTTCATCGGGAACCCTCAAAAAAGAAGGAAAACCCGAAAAAGAACATTGGGGAAGGCTCACGCCCAGTTGCTAAACTCACGCATGATTTGACCACTCGAACCCGTTTTCACTGTAGTTTTCACCTCTATATATCTTTACGTCGTCACCTACGTCCTTTAGTTTTCACTTTAGTTGAATTAACGTTTTCGTATCAAAAGGAAAAATTGCAGTAATTACTGGTATCGTGTAATCCCATTTTTGTATCAGAATCCAGAACATGGAGAAGAAAACTAGGAAAGTGTCTTGTGTTTAAGATTGTTTTTGGTTAAGTTTGAGGAGCAGGCTTCGCTACAAAGGGGGTCTAGCTTCCGAAGACGACAAGCGAAACCCAAGACAAAGAAAAAGGCACAAGAGCCAAGATGTGTATGCCCTATGCCATATATAGAGCTTGGACTCTGACCCAGAGCCAGACCCTAGAAAAGAAAGCCAGAGAAAAAGCATAATGTGTGAAAAAGAGTTCTCGTGAAGCACAAAGAATAATATACATTTCCAAATTTAAAAGCGTAGTGTTCGTCTCGTGCGAAGTGTCCCTTGTTTGCAGGGTGTACTCAATACCACCACCTCCACCTTTTAATCACCTTTTGAATTCCTTTTTCTAATTTGTTCTTCTTCCACTTCCACACCTTGCCAAAGCTTCACTTCACAAAGCCACATAGCTTTTCCATGGTGTTTCCTCTTTCATCCTCCTGTTGCAAAATGAAGTTACAGCGGAGAATGATAGTTCTGCTATTTCTGGCAGTGCTAGTTTCCGGGTACAAAGAAAATTCGACAACAACAACAACACCAGTTAGTGTTCATGATCAGCTGCAGAACTCGTCGGAAAATCTGGAAGCAAAGCAAGAGGTGAACGAGGAGAAGAAGCGCTGGCACCACTACTCATTTGAAGCCTTCTTTGCAAACAAGAGGAGAGTTCCGAACGCTTCAGACCCGCTCCATAATCGTTGAAGCTATGTAGCGAGCTAGCCATGTCCACCCTCATAGCAGCAACAACATCGTTTGGAAATGTGAAAGTAGTAGGTTAGTGCTGTGGATGCATATATAATCTCAGATTTCTGCATTATGTCGATGAACAATGTTTTGGGGTTGAGGGATTGTGAGTTGTGAGCATAATGCGTTCGGGGTCTGGATAGGTTCTTTGGATCTATTTTCTGAAGTCTGTATACCACATTAATATATGTAAATTGATTGTTCGTTATCCAATAAGGCCAAATTTGAAAGTTTGCTTGTTCCATACCTATCATTTTTCAATTCTTCCAATTTTAATATATCTTGATATAGTTCATGTTCCCATCAACTGTTAATATTAGTGTAGTATTTCTTTTGATAGTCTGGTTTTCCTTCTTCAAAAAAGAACTAAAACAACCCCAATTTATCACTCAAATGAAAGAAAACCATGGAAGCCTCTCGCAATTTACCCCAGTTACTGGGGTTATTGGGTTGCATTTGTTGGTCCATTGGGGCTCATAAGGCCCAAAACGAACCTTTTGTTTTGTCACTTTTGTGTTTTGATCATCAAGAAAAGCAACTAAAATATCAATTTGGAAAGCGCTGGACTCCGCCGTAGTCCCGTACGCCACAAGTGGGCTGAACCACGTGTCGACTATTCATCGGCGAAGGGGAAATCCACAGGGCATAGATGGGATTTCTTAGATGACGATCCTTCCCCTCGTCATCGTCGCCGTCTGGTTTAGAGAGAAGGGCTTTTATGGAATCGCCGGTGAGAAGCGGGAGAAGCGCCCGCCGGACGCTGGCGGGAGATATGCCACGTCTCCGCCACCTACTGGGCGAATTAGCGGCAAGCACAGAGCACCCACGTCTGAAGAGCACGTCTGAAGCCTTGAGAGATTAGATACGAGTCTCAGTGGTGAGAGAGCAGAGTCGAATCAAGCAGTGAGAGAAATGAGTCGTATGGGTTGAAGCCCTCGGATTCAATCGGGCGAAAACGTAATCAACCCAGCGTCCAATCTTCATCCAATCCAACCAGAGACGCCGCCGTTGATTTTCCGGTAAGTCGATTTGATTTGATTCGTCTACCATAGCCTCTTCAATCTGGAATTTTCATTTTGAGTGTATGAATTCATAGCTTGTGGAATTTTCATTCCGATGGCTATATCGGAATTTGATGCCAATAAGTCAATGAAATCGAATTGAGTCTAATACGGTTTGACTAGAAAACCCTAGAAATCTGGGATTGTTCTCTGTCATTAGGCAATTTGAAGTTTTGTTCAGGATTCAGCTCAATATAGCCTCATCAACGACTCTGTTTCGCATTGTATCATTCAATTACGCTATGGATATGTATGATGTATGGTGTTAGCTAAGCAAATTGGATGTTGTTCGAAACACTTTGTTCAATTAGCTGAGGCAAGTTTTGGAAGCTAACAAGAGAAGATATCTGCTGCTATATGCTGTCGAAATTGGAAACAAATAATCATTTTGTAGACATTTCTTATTTAATTATGTTGCTAGCGAGATAAATTGCATACAGAAATGGATATTTTTTTTTTAATAATTGTTTGTTTATCTGATGAATTGATGCCTTGGAAGTATTTCATATGTAAGGTTACCTCAATAAGGGTGCCCATATCAGTATTGCTGCCATGATAGTAGTGATAAAATTTCATAGGTAAATTTGCCACAGCATCATAAGCTCCACTAACACCCTCTCGTTGTAGAACTTGTTTTCCAGATTCCTTGTTCATTAGGCGATTGCAGTAGACTCGCTTTCATTAATGCTTTGAATTGTCTGGCCTTTACTTTCCTCATTCTCGCTTTTACCATCGTTTATGGAATCCGGTCTGAAATTCTCGGTTGTTTTTCTTGATTGCTCAGCAGTTGCAATGGCATCCCTAGCAGCATCCATGTCAGCTGCCAAGATTGCTTGATGATCCTCCTCCTCAACTCTAGCTTGTACTCTTTCAACAAATTTATCATTCTCTTTTGGGAGCAAATGGCCTGCATAAAGACAAAAACTACCACAAGTTAGACTCAGCAGGATGTTGAGGAGGGACGTCTAAAATATTTAGCTATAGCTGAATATACAGACAGAAGAAGAGGTATATCTACAGCACATTTCATTCCAGATACATTACGTCCGACATAATACTTTGCTTTCCTTTTCCAAAATGTAACCAAGGAACGGATATTTGGTGCTATACGTATTTTGTTTATAATGTTTAGTGTGCTCCTAGTCTTCTGTAATATGTCGTTTAATGATGACATTACTGATTTGGTACACCCTTTGTTTACAGACATTCATTGCTCTTACCTAGCATGGCATATCAACACTCAAATGAAGGCTCTGGTCCCAGCAACATTTTTGAGGAAACTTCTGATTCAACTGTGTAGATTAATATCAAGACTTTAGAGTCACAAATAAATAGTGTTCAAGTGGATAAAAATGTGAGCTATGGTCTTATTTCTGCATCGTTGCTTTTTTTGTTTATCCTGTAGTACTTCATATTCTGCAATATAAATAGTGAAAGAGCTTCTGGAAGCTACATGACTGAGTACAGGCTCTTCAGCTATGTTTCTAATGTATTTGTGCTATACATAATTGGTTTCAGATGCTAGTGTCCTTGTTCGAAGATATAATAGTGAATCAAACCAGTCTCCTAGTTGGTCAACATCAGTTGATTTTCAAGGGAAAGGTGCTAAAGGATGATCATCCCCTTTCTGAGTATCTTATCCTAATATTTCAAACGTTTTTGATATATATTGTTAATCATGTAAATAGAACTGGACATAGAGATTTATGACATTGGTATGAATTTCCATTATTCATTATCCTCTAAACCCTTATTATTATGAACATGGAAAACTATGTTTGTACACACTTATCTGTTATATGTTAGTGGTGTGAATGTGCGTTAAATTGATCTTAGGATGAGAATATTGATATCCTGGTCTTAAATTGATCTTGTTCCATATAGTGAACAAATGACATCTTAACAGAATTTTACATGTAAATATTGATATCCAAATGACATCTTAACAGAATTTTACATGTATCAAACTTTTCTAGTTCCAGAGTTTCGTATCTGCTGTTTCTTTTCTTCCAAAGAGGATGTTTCCAATTCTGGACATTGTGTATTTCCAATAAAGAAAAGCCTGGTAATAAATGTGAATGTTCAGTTCTTTGGATCTTTCGAGAATTGCTCATCACAAGAATCAACTTTGCTTCAATACAGAGGGTCCAAAAGCACTCGTGTAAACTCACTTCCTTACGAATATGGACTATATACAAACACAAACTATTGGATGATATTGGTGTTACAACGGTTTAACAAACTAAAACTAGAAATGTATTATAACTCCACCAAGTCAGTAACAGATCATCATCTTTACACAGACTTACTTGCTGACTACAAACACAACAAACTTGAATAGCTTTCAGCAGATGCGTATCAAATAATCATGTATACCAACTCCAATCATCTCTGTACTGACTTGGCCGAAACTAACCTGTAATATTACACCACACCACCAATGGACAATAATTAGAAGTAGGCAAGCTATGTGCAGTGGCAGACGCAGAAAGTTTTGAAAGTGGGGGTAAAAAAACATGTTTACATTCAACTTGCCTGATATAGAACAAATCACCGATGACAATACGTCAAGCAACAAAAAATGTTTATATTCCTAGCTAAAGAAATACGTCAAGCAACAAAAAATCAAAACTGCCAGTACTTATCTTTGAATCTAATGCTACTCAATAATCAATCTTCATATCAAAAAAAAAAATAACTAGAATATATATAACTGCAAGCCATACTGTGATATCAGGGTGCTTATGAACTAAAGAACTATAAGCAAAGCGATTTGAGGCATTCTAAATGTTCACCTAATGATCGAGTTGCTCTTAGACAATGTATTTTTAGATCATCAATGGTTTTTTACCTGATACTTTTCGCAGTATCTCTGAATTCCCAGCTGTGCAATTTCCATAAGCTTTGGAGCACCGTGCCGGAGGATTCAGTGCATTGTCATAGCCAAGAGCAGCCACCACTCTAGGCTCATTGAATGTCGTCCAGTTCTTGACTCTGTCTCCATATGTCTTGAAGCAAAATTCCGCATAATCCGTGAAATCCTTCCTGTCAAGTTTGAAGCATATCTCAAAATTCAAGTACTACTATTTATAAAAATTTGTCAAACTCATCTCAATTCCCAATTAAGTACTTACACCACTCACTACCAGGACAAGCACTTTAGCCTGTTAGCTTAATTCGTCGGCTAAGATTTCGTCAGGAAAAGGTCGTCGGCGATGACTTTAGCCGACGAAAAAAGAAGACGTCGTTGGCTATAGTCCCACAGTTTAGCCGATGAAAAACTTGTCGCCGATTTTTTTCCCAGACTTTAGCCGACGAAACAATTAAGATATTTGTCTGCTAAACCTTATAAAAAAATTAAAAATACTATAGCCGACGAATATAGTATTTAAATATCGTCGGCTAAAGTTACTGGTTTTTGAAAAAAAAACTGCAGAAACTTTCGGCCACCTTCAATCACCACCAAAATTTGACAGAATCTTCCTCTCAACATTTTGAACAAATTTCTAGAAGAAGTCGAAGCCAAATTCTAAGCCTAAACAGGTCAATTGAATCAAAATATAAAAATCCCCAATTTTAAACCCTAAAAATTTCAAATCTTCGATTCTCCTCACACACACCGAATCGAGCTACCAAATTCTAGGGGAATATAGTACTAATCAAACTCAACTTATCCATATATAGAACTCACCAAATGGTGACATGAGGAAGGAGAAATTCGATCGACACCGAATCCGAACCGGCGGAGTTTTGAAGCTCGATTTATCCCTCACGGCGGCGCCACTCGATGCACCACCTGTCCAGCAATGAAGTAGAGACGACGGCGAAACTTTTGGGACAAGTGTGGCGGTCTCCGGTGGCTTGACGGCGGAGCTAGGCCGAGAATAAATCACGTAAATTGGGTAAAGTCTTGATGCCGATAGTAACGGTCAACCCTATTTACCGTTATTGGTCATGCTTAAGGAAAATTTTTGACCTTAGCCACTTTTTTAATATAGGATATTGGTCATGCTTGAGGAAAATTCGAAAGTTTAAGGGGTAAACTGATGAAATTGAAAGTATATGGATTAACATGAAGTTACTCCCAAACCTCATGGGGGTAAACTGAATTTAATTCTTAAATCTAACATGCTCGAGACATGCCGCAACTGGTTAAAATCTAAACAATGCAGATTACAGAGAAACATGTAAAACATCGAAGAACCCTAACAAAGAATCGTATGGAGATTTGGGGTTCTCCATAATTATATTGGCGCTACAGAATCACTGCAAACTCATATGATTCAACAGAATTGCATTCTTAAGACAGCCATGGCAACAAAATTTTAAGCTAGATTTGACAGGAAAATCTTTCGAGCAATGCTGTAGCACAATCGCACATCACCCGAAATTCAATTAGCTAATCATCCAACAATCCTCCGCTCTTTTGGTTATGTCTAACAAATCGTGATATTGAGAAAGAGAATGAACCTGAATCAGATTGTATTGGGTTTCCGGCGATGACTCAGAACTCCTGGCAATAAGCTTCGTCGCTAATCTCTCTGGGTTTCCGGATTGTATCTTCCAATCCTTTAGAAATAATTCCACTCTTCTCTCTCGGCAACATCTCTGCATTATTTGAGTCCAGATGCAGAACTTCGAATCGATTGAAATAGTTGACAAAGCATAGAGACGCGGTTGGGACCGACCTCAGGCGAATTCTCTGTTCTATCCCTCAGTAGAGCAGTGAAATCAGGCAGTTACTGTGACAAACCGAAATTACTTAACTACCCTTCAGTTAACGGCACCGTTTGGTGTACGGTACATCGCATGTAGTCCGGCTTTTGCCAATTTCAGGTCAAACTTGGCCCAGAAGAATTAGGACGAGTCTAACTTAGACTGCTACACCTCCTTTGTTTATAGTAAAAAAGCATTCTCACTGAATATAGAAATGGCAAGATCATTGAACTCTGTGTTGAAGACTTGAAGTGATCAAAAATGGGAGATCCCTTATTCTACAGTTTAGCTCTCATCGTCTTTTCTCTGCTTCTCATCAACCTTTTCATAACCAATAGATCACGTAAGTATAAGAATCTACCCCCAAGCCCACCTTGCCTTCCTGTCATCGGTCACCTTCATCTTCTCAGACAACCGATCCACCGAACCCTCCAATCTCTCTCCGCTAAATACGGCAAAATCCAACTACTCCGATGGGGTTCTCGGCGAGTTGTCTTGATCTCCACGCCGTTGATCGTTGAAGAGTGTTTCACTAAGCACGATATCGCCTTCTCCAACCGCCCGTTCTTGCTCGCCGGAAAACACTTCCACTACAACTACACAACCGTTGCCGTAGCTCCCTACGGCGACTTATGGCGCAACCTCCGCCGCATTATGTCCCTCGAGATCTTCTCCTCGTCACGCATGGCTCTGTTTTCAAGTATCACACGACAAGAAGTCCGGTTGTTACGCGATCAAATCTCCAGGAGTTGCAGTTCGGGTATGACAAAGGTTGAGCTTAAGTCCAAGTGTATCAATCTTCCGTTTAATGTGATGACGATGATGATCGTGGGGAAGCGGTATTACGGAGAAGATGTAGGAGAAGCTGAGGAAGCAAAGAATTTTCGAGAAGCTATTAGGGATGCAATGGAGTTAAACTCATCAGCAAATTTGGGGGACTTTTTGCCATTTTTACAGTGGGGTGACGTATCAGGGTTGGAGAAGAAGATGGTGAGGGTGATGGCTAAGATGGACAGTTTCTTGCAGGCTATGGTTTCGGATCGTCGTGAAACTATGTCATCGAATTGTGATCAAAACAAGGGTGGAGGAGAGGTCAGGAAGTTGCTGATTGATAACTTATTGTTGCTTCAGCTAACAGAACCCGAGCTCTACACTGATGAGATAATCAAAGGCATCATTCTGGTAATGGTTTCATAAAACTTGTAACGCACTAGCTCAACCTCAATATGTACTGAATTAGTAGAATTAAAGGGGTATTGCTCTATTGGATATTTGTATATTAATGCTACATTTCTACACAATATCAAAATTTTGGAGTCGAGAATCGTTGGATTAGATGACTTGTTCTGGACGCAAGAAATTGTTTAGGGACTGCTGGTTACATATAATTTATCATATAGAATGCACAGGCTCTTCTGAAAACTAACCTGTTCTGCTATCTATTGTAGGCGTTGTTGGCGGCCGGCACTGAGACTGATTCAACGACATTAGAATGGGCCATGTCACTATTGCTGAACCATCCAGATCAGTTGGATCAAGTCAGAGCTGAGATTGACATCAAGATCGGACAAGGGCGTCTGTTGGATGAGCAAGACTTGCCAAATCTGAATCACTTACAAAATGTGATCAATGAGACACTGCGTTTGTACCCTCCTGTTCCACTGTTAGGGATTCGTGA
>NC_020492.1:19666491-19676332 GCF_000184155.1 Fragaria vesca subsp. vesca | reverse complement strand
CTTTTACCTTCCTCTCTCTCTCTCCCTGCCTCCAAATCCACCACATGGCCGGCGCCGGCATCCACCCCTACCACCAGCAATGGGCCCCGGCGGCAGCCCCTCCTCCTCCCTCGGCAGTCGCCGCTGCCATTCTTAACTCTGAGAGGGTAAAAAGATTAACCAGGGCTATTTTAGTCATTTTGGTCGAGATTGATGTCATTTTGAAAGTTTAGGTATGAAACTGATTAAAAAAAAGATGAGGTATCAAACTGATTTTAGACCTAAAGTTCAGGGTAGTAAAGTTAAATTATCTCTAAATCATTCATACTCATGTTGTACACTTGTAACAGAACAATCCTTGTACATAGACTTTTATCCTTGTCTAGAGAAACGTATACAATGGTTTTGTTCGGTGGTTAATGCACATTAGTAGTGTTAAGACATTTGTTACCTACAACCATGTTTATCCGGTCACTAACTAACCAGGAGATTCAAGCTCGTCCTTATTGAACATGAGTTTCTTTAGTCAATTAGGGCATCTCCAACCATCCTTTCTATACCCATACCTATATTTTGAGTCCCCCAAACCCATTACAGCGGATTTTCCATCATCAATTGTTCAACTAGGCTCATCCAAGCTCAGTGTGATGTCTTAGAATTGTCCGAAATTAAGGAGATAGTGGTTTCAAGTGTGCCTCGCACTACCGACCCTCCACAGACATGTCTGGTCATACTGACTTGAAGTTACCGAAAACTTTTGATTTTGGATCCCCCTACGCTATTAAACCAATTGCCGTCTTGTAAAAGACGTTGGAGACTTATCAAAACCGGACAATTATCATCATGATCGAATCCTCTAGGTCCTCTAAGTTAGTTTATGTTCATGTCAAGGAGCTTTTGCTAACTAGTCATGGAGTTTA
This sequence comes from Fragaria vesca subsp. vesca, assembly GCF_000184155.1. Classification (NCBI taxonomy): domain Eukaryota; kingdom Viridiplantae; phylum Streptophyta; class Magnoliopsida; order Rosales; family Rosaceae; genus Fragaria; species Fragaria vesca. The sequence goes on along the minus strand of NC_020492.1, from coordinate 19,675,433 downwards.
AGACTTTGGAATGACCAAAAGGACTTGATTTTGATCATATACACGTCATTTTGGCTTCGGCTTATGCCCACATGCCATCCGCAAGCTTCAAAGCTTTGCCAATGCCAAATCGGCGAAAAACAGCAATCTGTCCATTCTGGACAGTCAACTTCGTTTGAGTTTTTTGAATAGCTCCGGATGAACCAGAGAGTGAGCTAAATCATTGGAAAGCTCTACGAGTCTAGTTTTCAGAAATTTTCGCGGTTCGTCCCCATATCTATTTTAACGAAGAAGTTATGGCTGTTTTAGTGCGCAAAGGTCATTCTGCTTGGAAATTTTTATGCACTCTCGGGATTGCAGCTTTTTGTAGCTTCTTTCAATCCTTCTAACTTGTTCAAGTGGAACTATTTACTCTCCTATCTACTTATTTTTGTAGATATGTCTTATAGAGACATTGAGTGTCTCGCAGATAGTGGAACTATCCACAACATTTTAAGGAACCGGCAACTATCTCTAGATTTTGTGCATTGTAAATCTTTTGTGACTACAATAATTGAATCATACCAGTCATTGAGGGACGCGGTTTAGCTTGAATCTTGATGCCTCATGGCACCATGATCAACGTCACAAATGCCCTCTATGCATTGAGAGTCAACCGAACCATGTTGAGTTTTAAAGACATTTCTACTAATAGTTTTCATTTGAAAACACATTGTGAGAATGAACAAGAGTTCTTTTGTGTATACCTTCTCATGAATGCGGACTGAAATGCATCTTAGAGAAGTTTATGAGTCAATCTAGTGGACTGTATGTCACTAGAATTCAAATATCGAATCACATGTTGTCGCCAAACATGATATTTGGGACACCGACTCATATAGGCTTTGGTTTGACCATTTAAGTCATCTTGGAAGAGATGGTCAAAATTTTGAGAAATTCTCATGGACATCCATTCTTCCGCTCAAAACGAAGACATTCGGGATACATCACCATGAAGCCTGGTGGTGACCCGGGGGACATTGACGTCACCCGAACACGGCTCCAACTTCCCGAGGCCGTCCGGTCAATTCCTCAAGCAATTGAGGTGCACCGGCCTTCCCTCGATGTCTCATTGGCTCCCTGCAATGCTTATTACTCGTTTTGAAAGCCTTTTCTTTAGCTAAATTAGGAGTGAGACCCTCCTATGCTAAATGACACAAAAGTGAACATTCCATTCTTACATCAAACTATGTAGATAGATACAACCAACTTGTGGACACCTTTTTATGATTTATGGTGTTGGTTGAAGTGTTAACACACTGGTCACATGTTACTGCTTATACTGCTTATACTTTTACGGGCTCACTACCCATTCTTTTAAGAAGTTTATCGGGATGTAAGTTGAAGTGTTCTGTACCCCATGTTCACACGTAATACAGTCTCACCGAGGCTACGACCAAACAACTTTAGCTTGTCGCTCGAACATTATTGATGCGCACAAATCTTTCTATTGCGTCTTGGGGCTATGCAATATTTGCATGCAGCTTTACTATTCATCTATGACCCACCATCATTGAATATTGTTGTACTACAGCTCGTGACTGTGTACCAGGATTGACACGAAATTGCAATCCTTGAGCTCGGCAGGATTGAAATGGATCTCCAATCCTTGAGCTCAGCTAGATGTTATTTCTAGGTGCCAAATCGCAATGCCACTGCACACAATAATGGATCATTTGTGATGAATAAGTTTAGGTTGGATATGAACCTCCACCTATAATCCGCTTATGTAGAAACCTTGTCAGGCGATCTTATTCACCGCTAAATTGCAGATTGTCACTTTGATGAGACAATATTCCCGCTGTTAGGGGGAGATAAAAACACAAGTGTTCAAGTGGAAAGGCGTGAATTGTTGTGGTTTGTCCCCACTAAGTCTCATCTTGATCCCAAATGCTTAAAGTGTTAAAGTGACGAGATCACATGTTGCAAATATGTCTACAAGGATTGATGTCCTATCAAGAGGACATGGCGCGACCAAAAGTTGGTCTTGGCGCCATCACTATAGATGGTGAAATGGTGACGCCATATAGTGGCAAAATTAGTGTCACAAGGCCGTGTGACTCCCCAAAAGGAGGGAGGCCCTTAGGTTTGATACTTGCTCGCACTAAGAAGAAAGCGAGCTTGGCACAACCTGATTCATTGATCAGTGATACTAAAATCTGTTTCATGATGTCTGAATTGTGATTATCGTTGGGGGACGCCTCAATGTCAAATTCAATCCATATAAAGATCTCTACAAGTATTACACTAGTGTACATGAGAACGTGGGATAATGAGTCTACTATCGAACCACCCTTCGTTGATGGATATCAACTTAGTTGATTAGCTACATGGAAAGATTTGATCCAGCATTAACAAAGAGATAGGTCCTTGGGCAGGTGATGCTGACACCGCAAGCTAAACCCTATAAACTATGTCTTTGTTAGATAGTGTAGTGAGAACAAGAGCTTAGACTCACCTTATGGCACAAGGTCTCTCACTATCACGCACTGGGATCGACTACGATGAGATATGCTCTCGTAATAGATGTCATTGAACTCCACTACTTTGTCAATTTGGTAGTTTTCGAATAATTAAACATGCAGCCTATGAATGTGGTCATAATAACATCTCTAAGGGATCAGAGATATACATAAAGATCTTAAACAAACTTTGTTCATCCGAATCAAGTGTCTACAAACCACAGGAGCACGCGTTTGCTAAAGGTATTGAAACGCACATGAACTCTACTTGATTTGGAAGAGATATGGTGAATTATGCCTTTGCATGTTCATTTCGGATTTACATGGACTCTTGATGGATCAAGAGATGCCAATATGTATCAACATCCGAAGAAAAAGATCTTGGGAAGACACGGTCTCGATAAGGCACTCGATAACTGTATTGATGATGGTTTTCCATCAATCGGCTTAGGTGCTCTATAACTAGTGAGGCCTACATATACTTCCATGATTAGTCAAAGTATTTACTCTAAAGAGAGATCCGTTGTTTTGTCTAAGAAAGATGACAAATATGTGTTAAGAGATGGAGTTCCCATCTAAGTACAATAAGACGCATCAATGTACTTAACACAATACGAAAGACTTGACATCTCATTCGCTATGAAAAGTTGTAAAGCTAAGTGTAGCTATACGCCCACGGAATGCCAATGTAATAGCAGTAACTACTTTTTCAATACTTAATGGTATGAAAGGTTGAGGCTTATTCTATCCCTACATAAGAAAGACACATCAAAAACGAAATCAGAATCTGTCAAATTTCATAGGTCAAATTCCACAGGACCTACAGGAAATCTCACTCATTGGAAAATGGTGAAATTGGTACCATTGGAAAGGTCTATGTGTCTACTTTCCAGGGACACCAACCATTTGATCATACCTATCATATTTAGTGAGTTATGGCCATTTTCGTAAAGTATGACGGATCTGTCCGATAATCTGATTTTGCCAAAACAGTCAAATTTGACGGGACTTTGTGAACAGCTCCTGATGAACCAGAATGTGTGTAATATAAGGTTGGAAAGCTAAATGAGTCTAGTTTCCAAAACCGTTTACGGTTCGTTCATATGTATTTCCTAGAGGAAGTTACGGCTGTTCTAGTAACTGAAGGTCATGCTAAGCGAAAATCTGATTTCCTGCACGAACTTATGTTTTGAGTTCACAAGCGGCATTCTCCTCAAGATCTAAGTGTATAAGATCATGTTTGAGGACAATAAGGCATGATCTAGATAATCATTGCCCAATGCCACATTTGAAGACATGATTTAAGAGCATTGTAATGCTAAGTTATTGAAACTTTCGTGATTAGTAAAAATCAGGAAGAGCCCTATGATTGAAATAAAAATACAAGGGGAGGTGAAACTTACAGGGGGAGGTCTAGCACATACATACATGTCACTATCAAATAGTGAATGGTGCATTGTACTCTTTTCTTCCTACGTTCATGGTTCAGTTTTTTTCTTCCCACAGGGTTTTTGGTTGACTTGACGAGACAACAGATCAGCACCATCGGCATATCAGCGTGCGGCACAAGGGGGAATGTTCTCGGATCTGTATCTTTCTAGATATTTTTATTGTGTGCCTTGGCCTTATGCCAATATGATATGTAGTTTGGCTAGGTCTATGTATTCATTATCATTACCATATTGGTACTTTGTAATTTCCTATATAAATTCCCTATAAAAAGGGCTCCTATCAATGAATAAGATGATGATTCTCTATTCTCTTACTATCTCTCATTCTCTACACTTTATCCTTCATCAATATATATATATATATATGTTGTAAATAGTTATTATTTAGTGGCCATTCTTGTAATTAGCCAACTAAGGTTGTTATTGTATAAGAGATGGTTCCCTACTCAATAATATACACATATTCTCTCATTATTCTCTCAATAATATATAACAACCCTAATTGGCTAATTACAAGAATGCTCACTAAATAATAACTATTTACAACACTCCCCCTTGGGTATTCTCTGTCATTAGCTTCCCCTAATATGTGCTTCGGTATTGCCTCGTCAAAACCTTGTCAGGTAATAAAAACCCTATGGGACAAAAACAATCCTGGTCGAAGGAGAAAAGAGTACAACGCACAAGTAGCAGTGATAGTCAAAACCCTTGATTTCGGTGAAGCGGTTTAGTCTGGATCATAAGATGTGAGTCTATGGGAGATATATGCATAATAGTTGCTACACCAAAACCTTGCCCGGTAAACCCAGTGGGACAAACCCGTGGTTGAAGGGAAAAGATGAGCAAATGCATATATTTCAAATAAAGGCATCTTCAAGATGCACCATGAGGAAGGTGACCAATTACATGTGTGCCTCATTAAAACCTTGTCAGGTAACAAAACCCAGTGGGATAAAATAACCCTGGACGAAGGACAAAAAGAGTACACAATGGTCAAGAGTATACTTCAGGATACTCCCCCTAATATTGACTCCCCCTGAAAACTACACACTAGGTAAAACTACTACATTGATCATGCTTCTTGAATAACTTAATAGTCAGCATGATTTAAAGAGGTTTTTGTTTCATATACCTCTAAGATTATTGTATTCCCTATAGTAAAGACATAACCAGTTGGGAATAAGCTTTGTGTGGGTTTACATAACCCGTGTCAACATATTTAACAAGGCAAACATCATTCCAAGGATCATAGGCAGTTGATCCATTCCATGATGCCTAGGGATAAAATGAGTCATTTTCCATCATACATTTAAAGTAACGGAAAATTGTCGGAGGCGGCATGTTGGCGCAGAGCTATATCTAGCTAACAAATTCACATCAGATGAGATGTCCGGTCAAGGCCATTTAACCAAGTACAATAATGCGCATATTGTACTTAAATATGAGTCTTCTAGCCTTAATATCTCTTCATTATTATCTGCATGATAATACGGGTGTCTTTAGACCTTGGACGACTATAGGTGTGCTTAAATACTTTGTTTTATCCTCATCAAAGTATCTTAACATCTTCTAGATTTAATTTGATTGATGGACCAAAATTCCATCTGCACTTTGCACGACTTCAGGTCGACAAAATAATATTTGGTCTCCTAAAATCATTCATCTCAAACTCCGATTTCAGGTGTTTTGCAGTTTCCTTAATCTCTTCAAGAGTATCAGTCAAATTCATGTCATTGACATAAATTACCACAAATTACAAACCCGGAATTTGTTTCCTTAAAACACGCATGGGCATAGTCCATTTGTTCATATATCCCACCCCAAACAAATATTCACTTAGACGGTTATACCAACTCCGTCTGGATTGTTTGAACCCCTAAAGTGAACTACTCTAGCAAATAGAGAGCATGTTCTGTGGTCTAGAACTATTTGCATTGGGTAACAGAAGTCCTTCAGGAAATTTCATGTATATCTCTATATTCAGATCCCCATAGAGATAAGTTGTTACCATATTCATAGATTGCTTATTCAGTTATTTGGAAACTACCAAACTGATAAAGTAGTGGAACGTTAGGACGTCCATTACGGGAAAGTACTTCTCCTCGTAATCAATCGCAGGGCGTTGAGAAAATCCTTGCGCCACTAAACCAGACTTATATCACAATCTCGTTTTTCTCATTACGCTTCCTTACAAATACCCATCTAAACAATATATGTTTAACATGGGTAGGTGTGGGAACAACAGGCCCATAACACCTTTCTCTTAGTTAAGGAATTTGATTTGACCTGGATTGTTTCTTTCCTTTTTAGCCAGTCGTCTCTTTGTTGAGATCTGTCAACGAAGCAAGGTTCGACATCATCGCTTATTATAAATTCGGTGGCCACCGCAAATTCAAACATATCATCGATGAACTCTCATTCCGATTAATATCTCACAAAATTTACCGAGATTTTATATTCTCGGGAGTGGGTTTAAATGTTGGAGCGTCCCCCAACATCGTCTCTTCTAGGACAAACCCATAATCCGGATTTATCTCGTGAGTTGAATTGGTTGAGATTGCGATGGCAAGAAGATTCATTTGTGCCAGTTTACCCTCTTCTAGGGATAAGAATCGTTCGAACCTAATGGTCTACCTTGCTTCTGGGCAGGGACTATGACTGGTTAGCCGCTATGGTCGTACCTCGTCAAACTAGGACGATACGTCCTACGGGGACATTTATCCTTGCAGGTTTGCAGCAGGTATATATTATCTCGTCACTTTAACTAGAAGTAAAATTCTTCGCATTTCAATTTCACATGTGCGGTTTGGGGATCAAGATGAGACATTCTACACGTCGTTCATCAGGAACGCTCACATTCTTATCTCCCCCTAACGGCGGGAAGATTGTCTCATCAAAGTGACAACCGCAAATCTAGCGGTATAGAGATCTCCTGTCAAGGGCTCTAAGGAGCACATAATGGATAGAGTTCATAATCGACATATATGCCCATCCTTTGTTGAGGACCCGATTTTGTACGTTGTGGCGGCACAATTGGCACGGAGACTACAAACCCAAATGCGTGTAAGTGCAAAAACATCAGGTTCACACCCAGTCACCAACTGTAACACGAAGTAAGACGGGTAGCAGTGGGCCTCAACTGGACCGACATGGCTGCATGCAAGATTGCATAGCCCGACGCAAACAATAGAAGCTTGGTGCGCATTACCAAGGTTCTATATGCGAGACCATCTTAGGTTTGAACATAGGAAACTATATGTTTTACAAAACCCAAGGGATATGCAATAATCATCGAAAACCTTCTATGTAAACTCTCCGGCATTATCAAGTCTTATAGACTTTATGGGATAATCCGAGTGGTGTACCCTCTATTTCATAGGTGAGAGTTTAGCAAATGCATCATTTTCTTGTGGACAATAGTGTGACATCTGATCACTTAATTTGTCGATGCATCAACCAAAACCATTAATATTTAACTGGTCCGTATGGTGGTTGGATAAGTCCACATATTTTTCTTTGCATTCTGTGCATAAAGAGATAATGTATATTCTAGTCTTTGCATATGATGGTCTAGTATTCAACATTCTTAACGAGCAGCTTGATATAATGTGTCATTAAAGACAAGACTTTTATTCTGAAGGGGATGCCCGTGTGATAATTGAGTTGAGGATACGGTGCATCATATGTTTTTCCTGGGTGCATCAAACACCAATACTATAGCTAGTATTTGCTCGAATCATTTAGCTTCTAGCTAATAAATTTGAATATAGTAAATGTACGCTTTTGGCCGCACATTGGAAGGTTATGCAAAGATATTACACCATTTTTCTGGTGGTTTCAATGTTTTAAGCATTGATTCAATGAACTTACCTTTCGATAACGTTCTTCTGAAACGTAAAGGTATTTTGACCTCGTCAGCCAGACGAGAACGCTCAATTCCTTAATATTGATAACGCATATCAATTTTGATTTAGATTCTAAGGCAACAAGCCCTTCCATTTTAATATTCTTTTGCTTTATGCAAGGAAGATGTCTAGTTCAAATTGTTTCTTCTGGAGACTACCAATTAACATGATAACGCTACCGATTTTATCATGTTTGATGAATTTGGAATGAAACTTCAAGTTTCTTAAGGGGATTATTATCGAAACTAGAAGATCGATTTATACATGAACTACGAGTTCATGTCTGAACTACCGGTTCATTAGGTACATGTATTTTCAAGTTATAATCATGGAACAATTGATGATATTAATTCCACGCTACTAATTTTAGCATAGTGAATATGTCACATAACTATGTGTAAATGCTTTTGGAAATTAACTACACATTAAATATGATGAATATATTAACAATAGCCGTTATGAGAAAATATTTGGAGAGTCCTAGACATACATAATGACTAGGTATGAAAGTCCAGTGTCATTAGATTATTTTCCTTTTGTTTGATTCTGCTGGACCAAAGGAATTGACTGAAATTAAAGTGAAATAAATAAACCTAGCCTCTACATACTTTACAAGCCTACGTGACACAATCTGAGAGGTATGCTAGGCTTTTAAGTCCCGTAGAGGGAGAGTAGGCCTACTGGGCTAATAATGGTATACCAAGAAATGCAATGTTATTAATCAACCCTTTCGGTAACTCCAATTGTATACGACCAGGTAAGCCATGATGAGGTGGAGGAGCGAGGCTCATTTAAGTACACACCCTCAAAAGTACTTGCCTAGACATCGCATCCAACTGGGTGAGCCTAGTTTGAGAAGAGTTATAATCATTGTCATAGACTCAAGGCGACACATGACGAGCTTATGTTCTAGCCTTGGATCTTAGGTCGAGCTTCTGGCTCAATTTCATATATATTCATGTTTGATTTAAGTTTCTGACTTAACATCATTAATATTTACCAATATAACATAAACCAATGGAATATATGTTATTAAATCGTAACATACAAACTTAATGTGAAAGTAATTATATGAAACCGAAATAAATTAAATTAATAACGGAAAC
>NC_020492.1:19665201-19666471 GCF_000184155.1 Fragaria vesca subsp. vesca | reverse complement strand
TATATATATATATATATATATATATATATATATATATGTACACTGCATTAATCCACCGCACCAAACACCAAATACTCCTTCAATCATTCTCGTCTTCAATCTTACCCTAAACCAGTCCCCTACACCCATATACATCCTCACTTCAAAGCCTCCACATGCATGGTTGTCAGCAGTAGTATTCGTCCTCATTGAACAGCAAAGAGTGCCATAAGTATTGTGATGTGAAAGGCTAGCTTCATGATATCCCAACAAGAAGCTGAAAGGAAGCTAATATATATCCACATATTGTACATGTGAACTAGTCCCTAATATGTTCTTCCAAAAAACGTTCCCTACTATAATAAGTGTGTAACCATGTGCTACTAAAACCCAATCAATCAAGTCGAGTCCCCAGATTAAATTTTCATTGATTTCTATCTGGCTAATTAAGCAAAGTGGGGAATCCATAATGTTCAAATCGTCAGACTCAATTATATCTTTGAAATTAAAGCCAAACTGCTCAGCTAATAAAAACCCAATCAAGCGAAGACGAAGACTTCGAACGAAGACGAAGATTTTTTTTTTTTTTGTTTTAAACTTTTATTAATAACTCACACACACCCTATATATGTCGTGAGGTCACCAAATGGTAAGAGTAGAAAGTTCATTGTTGGGCAGGTAGAAGATTCCAAACTCACGATTCTACATCTCTGCAACAAAACAACATCATAGAATAGAATAGAAATCACATACTCAACTATATCTTTGAAATTAAAGCCAAACTGCTCAGCTAATAAAAGCCCAATCAAGTCGAGCTATCACCCCCAACAATTTTTTTGATCGGTGTTATTAACTTAATTATTAACGAAGACAAAGACTTGGAACCAAGACGAAGATTTTAAAAAATATATATTAATAACTCACACACCCTACATATGTCGTGAGGTCATCAAATGATAAGAGTAGAAAATTCATTGTTGGGCGGGTAAAAGATACCAGACTCGCGATTCTGCATCTCTGCAACAAAACAACATCATAGAATAGAATAGAAGTCATACACTCAACTATATCTTTGAAATTAAAGCCAAATTGCTCAGCTAATAAAAACTCAATCAAGTCGAGCTGTCACCCCCAACAAATTTTTTGATCGGTGTTATTAACTTAATTATTACGAAGACGAAGACGAAGACTTTTGGAACGAAGACGAAGACTTTTAAAAAAAAAAAACTTTTATTAATAAGAGAAAATTATATAGTAGCACATGACCAAATTTAAAAACACAAAAAAACCC
>NC_020492.1:19663364-19665181 GCF_000184155.1 Fragaria vesca subsp. vesca | reverse complement strand
CAAGCACTACTTCCGGAATGCATGCATGATCTTGAGTTTGGATATCATGAAAAACTATACTTTTTGCTGATCCATGTGCCTCCTTGTCTGCACTACTAGGCAGTTGCGAAGGTTGATTTCGGTGGCTACTGGCCTCCGTAGTGATTTCCTTTTTTGGTGCTATATTTTCCTTTTCCAATTCTCATAACATAAGAAAACTTATATGACATTTCATGTTCATATGTATTAACCAAATAGACTAATACAATATATTTGGTGCTCATGCATCGTAGATGGATTTTTCAATATGCAATCAAAGTTAATAAACATGAAATCATAAAATCGAAACATAAACAACATATGGTTCATGCTTCAGGATGGTTTTTCATGTAATCTAGGTTTAAAAGAAACATGAATTATAATAGAATTTAGAAAACTTTACTCGATGCAAAACGAATCAATGAGTGTTCATCTTATGTACCAGAACCGAGAATATTGGTGGACTAAACTTCTAATCCAATCCGAGAGCTTGTTTGTGATTGAAATTCTGAACCATGTTGAATGATTCTTCCATCGATTGATCAACGGTTTCTCTTCCATGCTGCATAAAAACTACCTTAGCGTTAGAACTATTCGTGCTGATACGTGTTGTAAAACAAAAAAATAGATTGAGAAAGGAGAGAAACAACCAAGAGAATGAGAGAATATGTATGTATTATTGAGTAGGGAACCATCTCTTATATAGAGATGAGGTCATGATGTAAATTACAATAACAACCCTAGTTGGCTAATTACAAGAATGCCCACTAAATAATAACTATTACAACAATATGTATATATATATATATATAGACACACACATACAGGGCCCTTCCAATGAGGTAGGGATGACAATGGGTAGGGTAGGGTACAAGGATCAAAATACTGTACCCATACCCTTTTACATTTCTCATCCATGTACCCATCCCCGTACCCGTAATTAGATAATGGGGATTCCCCGTACCCGTACCCGTACCCGTACCCGTACCCGTACCCTTTGGGGATTACGTTTTCATACCCGTCCCCGTATCCGTTAACAATTATGTATTAAATTATTTTTTTTATAAAAACATATGAAATACAATTATATAAAAGCATGAAATTAAAATCAAATACCAAAATAAATAAGTTTCATTCCAATAAAAATAAATACAAGTCTTGGTTAAAACAGAACAATACCGGTAAATTTCATTAAGAGAATAACAATATATAATAAAAAGGAAGGTCTATTAAATGTTTATGAAGAGAATCACAAATTTTTTTACATAAATATTTATTTATAAATTATATATAATAATAAATTATATAATTATATATAATAATATTTTCATCTTTAATGGGTGGGGATGAGGACGAATATCAAAATACCATACCCGCCTAGTACCCGATTTAAGAATCCGAATACTGGGGATCTCCATCCCCGTTACCCGTTTATACCCGTATATCTTCCCCGTTAGGGTCGAATACCCGTGGGTACCTTACCCGCTGGGGATTATTGTCATCGTTACAATGAGGGATCCCTTTTTTTGTTTATTTCTAGGGATAGCAACTCACCATTAGATCTGTTTTTTAATGATCTTGAATGGCTAAGATTAAATTAAATTCAACACTTTCTGACAAACCTAAACCGTTCAACTTTATTAAAAATAAATCAAAGTTTTGGACGACTTAACGATCACCAAATCTTCTGAAAACTTGTGGAAGTGATCTACTCATATAGTCTTACAAATTGAATGGTAGAGATATGATTTTGTGATCGGGAAGTTCGTCAAATACCTTATCCTTATAATAAACAAAAA
>NC_020492.1:19653824-19663344 GCF_000184155.1 Fragaria vesca subsp. vesca | reverse complement strand
TTAAAAAAAAATTAATTAATAACTCACACACCCTACATATGTCGTGAGATCACCAAATGGTGAAAGTAGAAAATTCATTGTTGGGCGGGGAGAAGATTCCAAACTCGCGATTCGATCTGCATCTCTGCAACAAAACAACATCATAGAATAGAAGTCACATACTCAACTATATCTTTAAAATTAAAGCCAAACTGCTCAGCTAATAAAAACAAGTCGAGCTGTCACCCTCAACAAATTTTTTGATCGGTATTATTAACTTAATTATTAACGAAGATGAAGACGAAGACTTGGAACGAAGACGAGACTTTTATTAATAACTCACACACCCTACATATGTCGTGAGGTTTGAATCCATGACCTTAAAGTTGTCAGTTAAACACATTAACCAACTAAACCACAGCTCACTGACAACGAAGATGAAGACTTGAGTACTTAGTACTTGTACCTTATATATATGTATAGCCCCTGATGAGGTTGGTACCTGGTACTAGTGCTTCTATTACTAAGAAAACCAGTATCTCTTTCATCTGCCAACTCCAAGAGCACGAGTAAATATATCTTAAGCAATCGGGTTCCCAGCTCTTGGCTTCTTCATTACACACAAGGTGCGTACGCTTGATCACTTACTTGATCATGGATTATCTTTGTTCAAATTCTATATTTTAAGACATTATTTGGTATTTTACTACGATGTTTTTTTGTTTGTTCGAAATCTTAGTACAATGTTTGTTTATAATAAAGTTTAATTACCAACTGCTGTTAATCGAATATATTGTATAACAATTTGATTTTTATTGAACTGAACAATTTTTTTTGTTGTTGTTAGAAGCTCACGCATGCATGTATCAGTTTTAATGTTCCAAAATTACTGATTAATATGATAGTCATGTTGAGTTTCACACCCTCACACAATTAAGTTAGTGGATTGAGATGGAGAAAACCCAAAACAAAATTATGTATTTTTGAGAGAGACGTACGTTGTACGTGTATCATGTTTTGAAGGTCATAGTGGGGCCGGGTGAATAGGCCATGACAACTTTTCACTATATCCCGCGCATAAAGATAGCAAAGATTAGGCTATCTTGTTTGTTGTGAGACTAAGTTGTGTAAATAAAATTGCAAGTAGTGAAAGTAAAAGATATATATAACACCAGTACGTTTTTTACTCGTAGAAACCCTGCAACCAGGGAGAAAACTGTGTGCCTCTAACTCTTGAGAGACAAACTTTTCCACTATTGTAAAGACACTTCTTACAAGAATCATAACTCAGAGAATGGCACAACGTCTAGCCATCCTGTCTAGTCTACCTACTAGCACTCAACTGAATTTGCTCTCTTATCACTCAAGTGTTTTACACATAGCACTATTCTAAGCTTCTAAGCGGAATTCAACTAACATCTTTAGCTAATTCTCAAAGACAGCTTCGCCGGGTTGTTGCATCACCTAGACAGACCTCAAGGTATGCAAATGCACAATGATATGAGTTTGAAAAGGTTTTGGAGCTCATCTCTAAGATTGACAATCACAAGGAAGACTTAGAGATAAATGAGCAGTTAGCAAAATGCTAAACTCAATGGTAGAAAACAAGAAAGACTATTTTCAACAACCAAAGAGCAAGAGAGGCCTTGCTCTCTATTTATAGGCCAAGCAAAGCTATGAGGAAGCAAGCATGTTAGCCACATTAACAAAGCTTCTTTTGGACTTTAACAACTTGTCTGAAAAACTTAGATAGATAGGATCATAGGGATCCTTCTAGTCACAAGACAAAAGCTGAGATAGACTTCCTTAAGGGGAATGAAGCCAAAAGAAAAAGACAATTGGTTTTGGAAAACTTAATCAGTTTTAGTCAAGCATAAGGACTCTACAAAACCATTTTTTCTAATAGGACACTTAGGATAGCTGATAGCTTATTGGGCGGTGCATCGCATGGGTCAATTGGTGACTTGGTTTATGTATCACAAAACCCAGCTAGTTTCTTAAAGCTCAAGTCATGTGGTCACGGGTTGGTCACATGGGTCAGCTGCTGACTTGATTTATGTATCACAAAACCCAGCTAGACTCCTAAGGCTCAAGTCATGTGGTCACGGGTTGGTTTACCACACCACCCTAGACCGACTTAGAGCTGAAGTACGAATAAACAAATGTTTTGCTAAAATAGATTTGAAATTCAAACACTTAAAAAACTGAAGCAAATACATTTGAATATGCACATGGTTAGTCTCAGCAGATAGGATAGGTACAACATGGGAATCCATCTAATCTCTGCTTGTCATCCTTAGTGAATGAATGTGTTGCACATGCATGAACTACCTAATGCACATGAGATCTATCAGGTTCTTCATTCTTCACTTGAGCAATCCTTGTTATCACGCTACAACATGTCTTGTGTTTTGATCATAAAAGGATAGCCAACAATTCTTATACCAACATGTATGTAATGCATAAAGTGTTGATTGTTTTATACCAAAACACAATAAGTTCAATAACTTTGTGCGTTTTAGTCTAAACTTTTTGAAACTACTGAAATACATATTTATAAACTAGTGATCGAGTTTAACTTTGTGAAAACATATATGTAGGATGGAAATGGGAGGAAGTGATGTAGCTGCTTCTACTTGTGACATAGAAACTCCGTCGCAAACCAGAGCGATGAAGTCGGAAAGCTTGTCTCCCCCGACCCCTTTGCGTTGCATCCACCGGGTTCCTGATCGATTCCGCCGTGAAAGCAAAAAGGACTACACACCTCGTGTAATCTCTATAGGCCCATATCATCATAGAAACCCAGACTTGAAGCGCATGGAAGTTCACAAAAGGTGGTACCTAAATTGTTTCATGGAGCGATCGCGAAGCCAATCAAGCCATTCACAAAATGATTACATAGACAAATAAAGAGAGCAAAAAGAAAAACTGCAGAAGTGTTACACAGAGACCATTGAGCTTACCGGGGATGAATTTGTCACAATGGTTTTAGTCGATGCCATCTTCCTTATCGAGTTCTTACTTAGGTACTCGCACGGTGACTTGCGAGATGAAAATGACTGCATCTTTGGAATACCAATGATGTTCCCGGATGTCAAGAATGACTTGCTGATGCTTGAAAATCAGCTTCCACTCTTCATTCTGGAGGACCTTTTCAGCCTATACAATCGTGAGTCAGGTGGAGTTGCTAAGCTACTTTCCATACAGTTTCTTATTGACCAGGTCAGTTGCAGTTTCGGGGTAGAGTTAAAGCAACATTTTGTTGATCCATCCCAAGTAGAAGGGCAACATTTTGTTGATCCGTCCCAAGTAGAAGGGCAACATTTTGTTGATCTCTTAAGAAACCTATTGGTGGCTCCTCTATTAAAAGAAAAATTGAAGGGAGAAACCTTATCTGCAATAGCACCTAGCATTGAAAAGCTGCACCTGGCAGGAGGCAAAATTCATGGTGAGACGTCAAACCCGAACTTGTTTGCCATAAGATTCGATGATAACTGGATTCTGAAGAACGGGATTCCGTGTATTCTGAAGAACGGGACTCTGAAGATTCCAAAATTGAGGATAGAGGATTCAACGGAGCTTATACTCCGAAATTTAATTGCCATCGAACAATGCAGTATGTCTAAAGATCCTATCATATGTCATTATGTTATCCTCATGGATATGTTGGTGGACAGTCCAAAAGATGCGGAGTTGCTTGTTAAACACAAAATTGTTGAAAATGCTCTCTTAGGTGGCGATGACGAGTTGTCTAGCATGATCAACCGCCTTTCTAGGGGGATTGTGTGTGACACAGACGACTTCTATTATAGTGCTCTTTGTGAAAAGATGGGCAAGTTCTGCAATTCGAATTGGCCCAAATGGATGAAAAATTTGAGAAGCAAATATTTCAACACCCCTTGGGCAACTCTTTCTGTCGTGGCAGCAGTTGTTCTCCTCATCTTCACGGCCATTCAAACTATCTTCTCAGTTTATCCACGATGATTATGTATGGGGAGACCCGCTTAATTAGTTCTATGAGTGAATGCAGTGTGTGTGCTTTGTTGTTTAGACTTTAGAGTGATATCCAGTGTTGTTATTGAGTTGATTGAAGCTAGTAGAGTATTTGTTTGGTTTGCTAGGTTGTGGAAATGAATTTGCTACTTACTTCGTTGTTATAATAAGAAATTAAAGGAGTTCCATTATATGTTTGTGATTTAACCTTGTGCTAGCTCAGTAATTTTCTTAAATAATTGTATCTCCTATTGCATCTACTAGCAATGGTACCCGTGGCTTGCCACGGGTGTTTTTTGTGCGTTGTTAATAATTTACGATTATGACATATGTGAATGAAATGACTTGATTCTTAACCAAGATGATAAAATAAGACATAGTTTTTTTCCTCTAAAATTGTTTGAGTTTACGTTACTACAGTTTATAAAACTATACAAAACTATTGTATCAACACATCAAGTATTGCATGGAACATGTAGACCTAAAATTTATCGATAGAAATGCCACCAGCAACTTCCTCAAGAGACAAGTAAATGAACTTTAGTAACACCTAAGAATAAAAAAAAACCCATATTACCCTAAAACATATGCTCAACAATGCATCAAGGATAGAGAAGCAAAACACAAAGCACTATTGAAACGAATTCGAGCTCCCAAACAATCTGCCATCCCTTCTTCCTCTATGTTATGTTTGCTCTCTACCTTTAAAAAAAAAAAAAAAAAAAAAGACTTGAATATCTTTCTCTCCTCGTCTTTTAAAACCTCTAGAGCACTTGAGTACGTGTAATGCGAAGAAAGAAAAATTGATACGGCCGATGAGAAAGAAAGAAATATCTAGAGAAACATGCGAGGGCAAATACGGAACTACAGATGAAAAAGTAGGGGCAAAAGCGTCCTCACATTATTCACATGAATAGTGCTTATGAATAGTTAACCAACAAATAGTATATATATAAATATAAAGTAGCAATATAACCCGCACGCTGTTGCGGTGTTTTTAAAATAAAAAAAAATGAAGAACTACATTGTATTGCCTATTTTAACATATAGATTACGTTTGATTGGAGCTAATACGGCTAATACATAAGTGAAGTGATACAACTCTGATGTTGCTGAACAATTGTGAATACCTGCAAGTAAAAGGATAATATACATTATAAATCAAGTTTATATATAAATATAAACTAGCAATATAACCCGCGCGCTGCTGCGGTGTTTTTAAAAAAAAAAAATGAAGAACTACATTGTATTGCCTATTTTAACATATAGATTACGTTTGATTGGAGCTAATACAGCTAATACATAAGTGAAGTGATACAACTCTGATGTTGCTGAACAATGTGAATACCTGCAAGTAAAAGGATAATATACATTATAAATCAAGATAAGTTGGATTCCAAATGTCATATGATGCCTAACATTCGCATAATATCTGAAACTATTCAGCCTTTTGGAACAACCAAACATTGTAAATTTGTAACCATAGAATTGGGACCGGATTTTAAAGGCCTACCTTCAAATGACCCTTACGTAATTCTTAATCAGCCCCACCATAATGCAAATAAAGAGAACAATAAAACTACCATTGATATGCAAAACCTAGCACTGGTAATGACTTTTCAGTAGTGAAAGTTACGTAGTAAATTGATGACATGATTAAAGTATAGAACCTCACCAATCTCGATCAGTCTTAAACTCTTGATCGATGTCAATTTCAATGCTTTCCATGCGAACTCCAGTAATCACTGAGGACAATCGAAAGAAACTGTGAAGATCAGAAGAAAGCTGTAGAGTTAGTGCATATATAAATCATGATCAGGACAATCAAGGAATGTATATTATGAATGATGATGTTATACCAAGATTCATACCTGAGTATAAAATAGAAATAAAACTTGTCACCACACTATTCACCAACTCTGCACAATGAAAAGCTAGTGTTCAACAGTTACTTCATCAACTGGCAAAAAACCAGAAGATTTACTGTCTACTCACTTTTTCTCCAATGCTCAGAACAAAGATAAATAAAATGAGTAGCAAATTTGATAAAACTCCTTTGACCATAACTTGATATGAACAGCAGACTAATAATAAATCTCAGATAAGGGTCCAATTCAATTGAAAGGTACCAAAACGTGAGCAAATTCATTCACACAAAACTTATTTACCATTAAAACATAACAATTCCTTCTTTTTTAAGCCTATTGACTCCATGGTGATAGGAATGACAGCAATTAAAATTCCTGACACATTGAACTCCATAAGAATGTTATAATTTTATAGGAACTTAATTTGTACATAAACAATAAGAAGAAAGGACAGACATGTTTTCACTTTGACGAATTCAATTTGCAAATATGAGTATTTGTGACCTGTTTGACAATATGTGAGCCCTTCTAGTGAGGACCCTTAAGTTGAGGACTTGGTGAAGACTTTTCGGTTTATGGTTTAAAAGACCCAATTTTCGATCACATTTTGACATCTCATCCGTTCAGTTTTTAAGTTTATATGAGTAGATTATTTCTACAAATTTTCACCCAAATTGGTGTTCGTTAAGATAACAAACTAGATCAAATTAATGGACGAACCAAATCTGTCAAATATGAACCGTTCAAGTTCATAATTGATAAATCATACTTATGAATACCTTAACAATTTTTAATATAGCTGAAAATTTGAAAAAATAATATACTCATAAATACTTATAAACTGAACGGTCAAGATGTGGATCTAAGATCGAAAGGTGGGATAAGCCGAAAAGTCTTCACCAAGTCCTCAACTTAAGGGTCCTCACTAGAAAGTCTTCCTTGACGATATACCAAAGGACACTCATATCAGAGCTCATAAGTTACAATGAGAGAAAGGAATGTTTATTATCGTTTCAACTAAACGTACCTTTAGGCTTCATGGGCAGACATTCCATTTACTCCTCTGCATGTACCATGATTATAGAGTCCTCATCCTGTAAATACATAACAAATACAGATCCTGCAAATACAATTTGTACAGCCCATCGATGGTATGCAAACTGACCAACAAAGCATAATCCTTTCTAGCACCTAACCCCTCTATGATTCATATGAAATTTTCCAGATTCTCAATTGTTTACAGCTGCTATTTCTGCATTTTATTCCCCAAACCAATTATTAATGACTTCTATTTGAATGTGAACTTCAATGTGTATTATGACTTCTATTTTAATATGAATATGTCATTAGGGAAAGGTTCCAAGTGAAAATTACTAGTTTATTATCCGCTACTTATAACTTATTTGTTACTAGAAGACATGTTTAGGACTTTAACTTTCAATGTGAAGGGGGACTTCAAATTTTAATGTAAATAATGTCTTCTATTTCAATGTGAAGTTCAATGTGAACATGCTATTTAGGAAAGGTTCCAAGTGAACATTACTAGGTTATCGGTACTTGTAACTTATTTGTTACTATGTGACATGTTTATGACTTTAAATTTCAATGTGAACAATGACTTTTATTTCAATGTGAATATTTTATATGGGAAAAGTTTCAAGGAAACATTATTAGTTCATTATTGACTACTTAGTACTTGTTTGTTACTATAGGATATGTTCCTGACTTAAAATCGATATATCAAAGATGGCTAGCTTCTTTTTCAATGTTATTGAAATCATTATTAGATACCTAGTACGTATTTATTCGTGTAGAACAGTATGTTAGTTTATGTTAATGTGGATGATAACTTCTATTTTAGACATTCCTTAAATAAAGTATCATTTCACACTTAACATACATATTCAATCACTATATCTCATACTTATTCAATGAAGTTCATCTCTTAACCAAAAAGTTCTCATGTCTGACGTAAATTTATTATAATTTGAACGAACAAAGAAAATAATTTAGAGTATGGTGATCAAGTTACCTAAATCAACATTTTTAAATCAATATCATAAATGAAAATTTTAAACCTTCATAAAAAGTCAATTTATTAGTGGGGAACTTCTTATCTATTCAATCACAATATTTCATGAGCTACCAAATATGAATGTTAAATTTTCTTTCTAATTTGCGAATTTAATTTAAGTTTTAATTTGCCTGATTACCATATTATAAGGAGGATTAATTTATAGATGACAGTATGTCTACTGGATCCGGATCCTCTCCTAATAAACCTCTGCTAATACTGCCTCATAAAAAGATCTCGGCCGTCTATTCTCAATGGATGGCCAGGATTACACTTACATTCTTCTACGTGATATTATCGTCTCTCTCTCTCTCTCGCCGTCTTCAAAAGCTCCGACGGAGGTGAAAACACAATCCTAGCCTCTTCAGCGTTCTGGTGACCATCAACGAGTGCCACAACATTGCTCGCCGCCGCGTCGATCTTTGTTGCTCCAGCAGCGGTAAGCTTCTGATGCGAAGTGACCTCGACAAGCTCGCCGTGAAGCTCGATTTTCATGCCGGAAGTGGTTTATTGATTGGGTTGTTTCGAATGTGGAGGAAATTCAAGATGGGTCGGCAGAGATTGTGACTTTGGTTTCTGGGTTTGGAACTTTGGATTGTGTAAACGGGTTTTAATGGAAACTTGATTGGCCTGCCAACATAAGCCTGAATTTCTCCAGAGATTGTATAATTGAACAAACATCTTCACATGTATTATCATCATTCAACTACTATACCCTCCTCCACTCTACTGTACGAGGGAGCCTCCATTTTTGATCAAACACACCCTTTGGCACAACATTTGGGACATTCAGTTCCAACAACTCTTGCAAGCCAATTCCAGTTGTAGAAGATGTTCTAACATGTGGACCAGATGGTACTCACTTTGTTGGTTCTCGGAACTCTTCGAGCCCATGCACAAGTCACTTTCAACCCAAGGATCTTGATTATTTTCTGACTCGTAATCGAAAGATAGAGAAGAGGGAGAGATGGGAGGAAAGCAAGGTGTGAGATTTGCAGGTACAACAGATGAGATTCTCATCTCTGTCGAGAATTTGTGAAGAGAGATACGATATAATAGATAAGAAAAGACCAAGAGAAAACATCTCAAAAGCTAATCCTGGCCATCCATTGAGAATAGACGGCCAAGATCTCTTTATGAGGTAATATTAGCAGAGGTTTATTAGGAGAGAATCTGGATCCATGTCTACTAATATGAATGTTTGCATATCCTCTTAATACGGACATGCCTATATAGGTAGCCTATACCAAATATAGTTTATTAATAACGATTTAATTAATAATCACACTAAATTAACGAATAATTATACCAAATATTGTTTTTTGTTTTCATCAAGATTATTTAGTTAACTTTTTTAATCGGGTTGATTTAGTTAATTACCTTACATGAACTGAATTAAATGCATTTCTTTATAGAGTCAAATATTATAATAATTCATTAGATTTAGGGTCACAATTACGATATTAATAAAAAAATTATATGTGTGAATCAAATAGTTTTAGAATTTTAAAAAAGAAATAAAAAAAATCTCTATCGATTTATATTGGATGAACTATATATATATAAAAAAATATAGATACATATATATAATTTTCTCCTTGGAAAA
>NC_020492.1:19633643-19652666 GCF_000184155.1 Fragaria vesca subsp. vesca | reverse complement strand
TTTTATAGAATATAAACAAAATAATCTAGAGTAATTGGATATAAAATGATAAGATTGTATTTTTACCCAAAAATGACATAGCATGATTTTTTTATTTGATGATATGGATATGTGATTTGGCATGCCACCTAGGATCTTAAATCCTAGGTCTTAAGAGCATATCCAACAGCTTCCCCAAAATTTCTCTAAATTGAGGAAGCAAAAAACCAAAAGCCCTAAAAATTTTATACTCCAACTCCAACAGCTTCTCCATTTTAGAGATTTCGACATTTATTAAAACAATAAAAAATGCTATAAGATTATTAATAATAACAAAAAAATCGTATATTTCATTACAACATAAATTACCCAATAAAATATTCTAGATTTTTATTCTTATCATTGGAGCACGTGAATAATTAATATTTAAGGAATGAAGGCTTTGCTGCAAATTTAGGGAAGCTGTTGGAGATGCTCTAATAAGGCCGTCATAATAAGGCCTAGAAATATTTTCCAACTTAATATAAGTGTAGTATTTCTTTTGATAGTCTGGTTTTCCTTTTTTCTTCAAAAAAGAACAAAAACAACCCCAATTTACCCCACTCAAATGAAAGAAAAGTAGAAAACCATGGAAGCCTCTCCCAATTTACCCCAATTATTTTGCCTTTCCCAGCTTTCCATGCAGTTCACTCTTACAGTCTTACCATTTGGAGTCATTTGGGCTGCATTTGTTGGTCCATTGGGGCTCCTAAGGCCCAAAACGAACCTTTGTATTGTGTTTTGATCATCAAGGAAAGTAACTAAAATCTAAATTTCAGGTCAAACTTGGCCCAAGAATTACAACGAGTCTAACCTAGACTGCTACACCTCCATTGTTTATAGTAAAAAAGCATTCCCACTGAATATAGAAATAGCAAGATCATTGAACTCTGTCTTGAAGACTTGAAGTGATCAAAAATGGGAGATCCCTTATTCTACAGTTTAGTTCTCATCTTCTTTTCTCTGCTTCTCATCAACCTTTTCATAACCAATAGATCACGTAACTATAAGAATCTACCCCCAATCCCACCTTGCCTTCCTGTCATCGGTCATCTCCACCGAACCCTCCAATCTCTCCCCGCTAAATACGGCAAAATCCAACTACTCCGATGGGGTTGTCGGCGAGTTGTCTTGATCTCCTCGCCGTTGATCGTTGAAGAGTGTTTCACTAAGCACGATATCGCCTTCTCCAACCGCCCGTTCTTGCTCGCCGGAAAACACTTCCACTACAACTACACAACCGTTGCCGTAGCTCCCTACGGCGACTTATGGCGCAACCTCCGCCGCATTATGTCTCTCGAGATCTTCTCCTCGTTACGCATGGCTCTGTTTTCAAGTATCACAAGACAAGAAGTCCGGTTGTTACTCGATCAAATCTCCAGGAGTTGCAGTTCGGGTATGACAAAGGTTGATCTTAAGTCCAAGTGTATCAATCTTCCGTTTAATGTGATGACGATGATGATCGTGGGGAAGCGGTATTACGGAGAAGATGTAGGAGAAGCTGAGGAAGCAAAGAATTTTCGAGAAGCTATTAGGGATGCAATGGAGTTAAACTCAACAGCAAATTTGGGGGACTTTTTGCCATTTTTACAGTGGGGTGATGTATCAGGGTTGGAGAAGAAGATGGTGAGGGTGATGGGCTGATGGCTAAGATGGACAGTTTCTTGCAGACTATGGTTTCGGATCGTCGTGAAACTTTGTCATCGAATTGTGATCAAAACAAGGGTGGAGGAGAGGTCAGGAAGTTGCTGATTGATAACTTATTGTTGCTTCAGCTAACAGAACCCGAGCTCTACACTGATGCGATCATCAAAGGCATCATTCTGGTAATGGTTTCATAAAACTTGTAACGTACTAGCTCAACCTCAATATGTACTGAATTAGTAGAATTAAAGTGCTCTATTGGATATTTGTATATTAATGCTACATTTCTACACAATAAAATTTTGGAGTCGAGAATCGTTGGATTAGATGACTTGTTCTGGACGCAAGAAATTGTTTAGGGACTGCTGGTTACATATAATTTATCATATAGAATGCACAGGCTCTTCTGAAAACTAACCTGTTCTGCTATCTATTGTAGGCGTTGTTGGCGGCCGGCACTGAGACTGATTCAACGACATTAGAATGGGCCATGTCACTATTGCTGAACCATCCAGATCAGTTGGATCAAGTCAGAGCTGAGATTGACATCAAGATCGGACAAGGGCGTCTGTTGGATGAGCAAGACTTGCCAAATCTGAATCACTTACAAAATGTGATCAATGAGACACTGCGTTTGTACCCTCCTGTTCCACTGTTAGGGATTCGTGAAGCCTCGGCGGATTGTGTAGTAGGCGGTTTTGATGTGCCCTGTGGTACAATGATGGTGATCAACGCATGGGCTATTCATAGGGACCCTGAATTGTGGCATGAGCCAACACAATTTAAGCCAGAGAGATTTGAAGGATGGAGTGGTGAAGGTCCTCAAGGATATAGGCTAATTCCATTTGGTGGCGGAAGACGAGGTTGTCCCGGGGCTGGCCTAGCCAACCGGTTAATTGCACTGGTGTTAGGAAGCTTGATTCAGGCATTTGAGTGGGAGAGGATTAGTGAAGAGAAGGTGGACATGAGTGAAGGTTTAGGACTTACCATGCCCAAGATCAAGCCATTGGAAGCCTTGTGCAAACCACGCCCTTTGATGCAGAAGCTTCGAATTCAATTCGAAAATTAGGACATGAAGGAAATCCCACTTAAATCATTCATACTCATGTTGTACACTTGTAACAGAACAATCCTTGTACATAGACTTTTATCCTTGTCTAGAGAAACGTATACAATGGTTTTGTTCGGTGGTTAATGCACATTATTAGTGTTAAGACATTTGTTACCTACAACCATTTTTATCCGGTCACTAACTAACCAGGAGATTCATGCTCGTCCTTATTGAACATGAGTTTCTTTAGTCAATTAGGGCATCTCCAACCATTATTTCTATACCCATACCCATACCTATATTTTGAGTCACCCAAACTCATTACTATTCAAACTCATATTTCATCTCCAACCATTATATCAAAACTCATACTCATACCCAAATTTTAATCATTTAAAAACAAGATTTTCATTCAAATTATTTAAATTTTGGCCTTATCATTCAATCTGGGCCGATCATTTTTGGACCGTTGGAGGGTCAGAAGAGAGCTCACGTGGGTTCAACCGCAGGTGTGCAGCTCCGGTTCCACCCGTGCGTCGCGCGTCTCCAGCTCCCGCCCTTATTTTCTGTCTTCTAGCGCGCGTTCTCCACAGACGAAACTTGCCACGCGTAGCTCATGCTGCTGCCCAGTCCTTCACGTGCAGCTGCTGGCTTCTGCTGCCCTCTGGGTCCCGCGCCTGCACATTTGGGTTTCCTTCATGCAAGTCGACCCATTTTGGGTCGCTTGTATAGTAGGAACCCATAATTGGGTATGGGTTTTAATCGTTGGAGATGAATTTTTATGAGTTCTGAGTTTAGGTATGGGTATGACAACCTTTGTTAGAGATGCCCTTAGTTACCAGAAGAATGCTATATATTATTACTACCAAAGTTTTGTGTCGAAATACATTTGTTATATTGCTATAGGCATCAATTTTTGTAAAGATGAGACAAACAAATCGTTGCTGAACATTATTTCCAAATTTTTTGGATCGGGGAATCTTCCGGTCACCCGATATCAGTAATAAAGATAGCAAGGAAATGAAGGAATGGTCTACTTCAACTGTTCCACATATCAAGTAGATGGCTAAATTTAGCCAATTATTATATAACCAATGTCTGCTCGCATATAGTCCATTCCAGACTCTCCGAAAAAGAACCAACCTTTC
This sequence comes from Fragaria vesca subsp. vesca, assembly GCF_000184155.1. NCBI lineage: Eukaryota > Viridiplantae > Streptophyta > Magnoliopsida > Rosales > Rosaceae > Fragaria > Fragaria vesca. Next base: position 19,648,805 of record NC_020492.1, on the reverse strand, counting down.
AAACAAAATGGTAGATTCACTCTGGTTCAGTTCTTTAGCTTTAATCATCTTCATCACTGTCATTCACAAGCTCTTCATATCCAACGAACAAAAATACCACAACCTTCCCCCAAGTCCGCCCTCACTTCCGATCATCGGCCACCTTCATCTCCTAAAACAGCCAGTTCACCGAACCCTCCAATCTCTCTCGGAAACCTACGGTAAAGTCCTCCTCCTCCGGTGGGGCTCACGTAAAGTTCTCCTCCTCACCTCCCCTTCCGCCGCCGAAGAATGCTTCACAAAGAACGACATCATCTTCACCAACCGCCCTCGAATGCTCGCCGGGAAAGTCTTACACTACGACTACACCACAGTCACCTTCGCTCCCCACGGCGACCTCTGGCGAAACCTCCGCCGCGTCATGACCCTCGAGCTCTTCTCTTCCTCTCGTCTCGCGGCGTTCCAATCCGTCAGGGAGGAAGAAGTCCGGGTGGTGCTGGATCAGATCATGAGGAGAAGCGTCAACAATAATGGGATGAGAAAGGTGGATCTAAAGACCAAGTTTTTGGAACTCTCGTTTAATGCAATGACGATGACGATGGTGGGGAGGAGGTTCTACGGCGAAGATGTGGAGGACCAGGCCGAGGCTAAGAATGTAAGGGAGGTCATTAAGGTAGCTGTGGAGCTTTCTGCGACAACAAACTTGGGAGACTTCTTTCAGTTCATGCAGTGGATGGATGTTACCGGATTGGAGAAGAAGATTGTAGGGTTCAGTCGGAGGATGGATACGTTTTTGCAGGGTTTGCTCGACGAGCGTCGGAAAGTCATGGCAGTCGATTGTTCTGACCGGAAAGATAAGGTTAGGAGTAAGTTGATGATTGATAACCTATTGTCACTGCAAGAATCAGAAGAGAAATATTACACCGACGATATCATCAAGGGCATCGTTGGGGTACGTAATTTGCTTTCCTTGATTTCTTATTTGAAATTAATTTAGTAGTGGTGAGAACTTGAGTTTTAGACTTTTAGCCTTGACTATCTTTAATCACCTACTAAATGCGCGCAAGACATTAATCAAACTTGATCCAAAGGCTAGGAAATGGACAACAGATTTTAGATGCAACGAGAGATGATCACATCTCTTCACCATTCATTGGTTCCTCTGTTTCAGTATTTAGTTGTTCAAATATCCTTATCATGCGTCTTGTCGTGCATAGAAATTATGGTATTCAATGTTGAGATAAGGCTAGATTATTTGCCGCCAGCTCCCATATTCTGTGCCGGCCGGCCAAACCCGGGAATTATATGTATGCATATATCATTGTAGCGCCAAAGTCCAAAGATAAGAGATAATATATGATCGAAATTATATATGTAATCTTCTTTTTACTTTAATGAATTGACGTCCTCTTGATTACCATTAAAGATAAGAGATAATTAAATTGATTAGTTAATCTTATGTTTCATAGCAAATTATGTCTTAATTAAATGTATGATTAAATTCAGTTTGCCTCCTCGTACTTTAAGTCAATAATCAGTTTGGTCTCATATCTTTTTTTTAATAACGTTGGTCCTTGTACTCTCAAACATCATCAACTAAGTCCAAAATTTTAATATGGCTTCAAAAATAATATTATTTGCTGACTTGAAACTGACATGGGGATCCACATTTGAGCTTTTTAACCTACAAATAGGGCAAATAAACATTCTAACGATGAAAAAAATTCATTTTTCAAGGACCAAACTCACCCATTTTTGCACTAAAATTCAAATTTTGGATTTAGATGATGTCATTTGAGAGTACAAGGACCAACGTTATTAAAAAAAAAGATATGAGACCAAACTGATTATTGACCTAAAGCACGAGGGGACAAACTGAATTTAATCCTTAAATCTATAGGTAAATTGATCGGAATATATGTAAAATTAGCTGGTAACAGTTCTTTTTTCTTTTATCACTTAGCCATGCGAGACTAAAAGACTCGTGCACGGTCTTGAATGAGATAAAGAAGTGAGGAACCCTCTTTTTGACTATGACACTAGGGTTGAACAACATAGATACTTGAATCATTTTTCCTATATTTGAATTTAATCTCATAATGAATATGGAATAAAACATGAATCCGTCCTCAATGCTACTGCGCAATGATTTCATATTGCTCAAAGTTAGAATGTCTCTTCAACTTTACGGTAACTTCATTTACTCGAATCGATTCGTTGAAAATCTGGTATGAACATTTTTACTCACGCATGAGCAAACTTAGCTAGTAAATCATGCATTACAAATTTACATTCTACTAAGTCGCCGCTGATTGCTCAAGTGTAGGTGTTACTGGTTGCTGGGACAGAAACGGCATCAACGACCATGGAATGGGCAATGGCACTATTGCTAAACCATCCAGACAAGATGAACAAAGTACGAACTGAGATAGACGCAAAGGTTGGAGAACATCGTCTAATGAATGAGCAAGACTTACCAAAGCTGAATTACTTGCAAAATGTGATAACGGAGGCACTTCGGGTGTACCCCCCAGTTCCACTCCTAGTGCCTCGTGAAGCTTCCGAAGATTGTGTGGTAGGGGGATTTGATGTTCCAAGGGGCACGATGCTCATGATTAATGCATGGGCGATTCATAGAGACCCCGAGTTCTGGGAGGATCCGACAGAGTTCAAGCCGGAGAGGTTTGAGGGTTGGAGCGGTGAAGGTGGGGAGGCATATAAGATAGTCCCATTTGGTGCCGGACGACGAGGTTGTCCCGGAGATGTTCTGGCCAAACGGTTTATTGCATTGGCAATAGGAACCTTGGTTCAGTCGTTTGAGTGGGAGAGGATTAGTGAAGAGAAAGTGGACATGAGTGAAGGGTTGGGTATTTCAATGCCAAGGATCCATCCCTTGGATGCTTTCTGCAAACCACGCCCTGTTATTGAGGCTTCAATGTAAACATAGGAATGGTAGGATAAGAACCAAAATGTTAAATCTCACGTACGTGTGTGCCCTGCATAATCTGTAATCTTTACTATGCATGTATGAATAAAAATAGATACACTAAGAGCTTTCGTAGTCAGATCTATTTTTATTTGGACATTTGGTAATCATACTCCACAAATTAAGTTAGTAAGTTGTGTTGTCGAGGGAAACGAATGTATAATATCTTTCATCAAAGTTGGACAAATATTATACGAGTCTACTAGCTAGCAGACGTTGTGTTGTAACGTAGTTACGTGACAGTACGTAAATGTCTAGATATATCATTAAACATACAATACGGTTCATCCGATCATTAACTGTTGAGATGTTTGAATAACTGTCATTAGGTTAAGGCTTTATTAATATCATGGTTGATATATTAAACCAATCAACTTGAATTTGAGCCCTAATCTAATAACAGTTATGCAAATTCACATAATCAGCTACTAACCGGTGAACGTGATTACACTTTATATATATATATATATATATATTATCTCTACTACGGTCATCACGTATGTACTGCTTAAGATTGCTAGCTAGGTAGTTGAACAAGCAGATCCATATCCAGAATAAGCCACGGAGACGTCTGCGTGTTGGATCCACATGCAAAGTAGCAAAGAACTAGCTATCTCCTGGCAAAAGATCAGAATAAAAGAACCCATTCTGAGCATAAAGTTGCATGCATATGATGTTGTCACTGCGCTTGAGTATCTATCTAGCTATATATATCCTTTAGGCTGCAGGCACCGAATTCGAAAGCTTATCTATTGGGATGAACCGAAGACCGACACGGGGTTACGGTGATCTGTTAGAAGTTATTGATTTTTTTTCTGCGGCAGTACCGCTCAATTCGAGCATATATATTACGTGTAACAAGAATTCATCTACTGAAATGTGTATGTGAAATTGGAGTCCATGGATTTGGTCTATATGCCAGACCGTGTTTGGTGACGTTGAAAAAGTAGTTGGGAGGTAGATACGAAATGTAAAGAAACGCTCAAGAAACTCTTCGGGTGTAAAGTGATTCATTTTACCTTATTTTTTCTCCTTCTATATATAGTACACTTGTTACTAAAAATAAAACATAATAGAATTTATATTCGCACTCAATAAGGAACGTAGACAAATGAGGAAAGCGCTGGACTATGTCAGCGTACTGTACACTGAAGAAAGACATGACACGTGGCGTAATACTATCCACAAAATTCGAATTCAAAAGGGTATGTAAGTAAATTTCAGATTTAACTCTGTTAACAGTAAAAATCACTTGTAAAAGAAAAATATTGAGGGTGTTTATGTCAACCCCAAACCATAAGCTCAACTCTAATTCTTTCTGGCTTTTGCTTCCTTATCGCTTTCCCAATCATCATCTCAATATCATCATCAGTAATGTGACTGTCTCCCATCACCAACACCTAATCGGTGAGAATACCGGCAACGACGATCATGCAATCGACTAGCGTGGGTTGTGCCGGAAAATGATACCGCACTCCAAATCGTAGCGAGCAGCTCCGGCGTACACCATCTAGACGGCGCAGCAAGCGAGGCCAAAGGTCATGGGCCAAATGGAGCTGCGGCGAACCCAGTTTATCCGACCTTGGAGATCACGATCGGGGACGACATGGTCTGCGGAGACGGATCAAAGAAGAGTGGGGAACCTCTCGCTAGTTTTTGTTTTTTCACACCATCGATTGACGTCGTCTCATCCCAATCTTTAAAGAAGAGGATTATGACGATTGATCAAGCTGATGAGTAATGACCATGGTTTCTCTTTAAACATTAGGCGTATTACTCTTTTGCTCTCTCATCTCTATGTTTCTCAACCTCGCACCACCACCCAACAAACATTAAACATTAAAGAAATCGAAATGCTAGAATTACCTTTGACTTAAATGTTCTTAAATTTTCACCATAACATGGTTGTTTTATAAATTATCTAATTGCCCTTCGAATTCAAGATTTGTGGACATTATTATGCCACGTGACTGACCCCACTTCAATATACCGTACTTTCTGGCGTAGTCCAACACTTAGCCGACAAATGAAGAGAAAAAGAGAATTTGGTGTAGAATGATTCACTTTTCCTCATCAGTTTCTTTTATGTAAGAAACTTCGTACTCAACATATAATAGGAAATGACCATATATATCTTTATTGAATCTCAGTGCGCACATGACGTCATTGATTGTGACCTATTAACTAGAGAAGAGAGTGGAGAATCTAGGTTCACCACCGATATTATTCGATGATTGTCTTAGTTGTTTGTTTGGAATAAAATTTTCAATATTTTTTTTTTAAAGTACGCAAGTGAACAAAGGACCATAGAGGAAAGCAATGAGTATAACACTAGGTTAATTTGCGAGCCAGGGACCATTACATGCTTTACAAATCCTTGTTTAATTTCAACTAGATGATGATAGCATCCCTTTAATGTTCACTTGCCCACCGCTTGGAAAGTCGTCATCAAAACCACAAATGCTAGTCACCAGTCTTAAAACGTCACCACCCTTTTGGGTAAACTTGTCTATTATTGATCTCATGAATGACGATGATCTCCACTAGCTAGATACAACGATAACGATCGACTACTCTATAAAACAAACCGGATCAAGGTCTTGTCGAACCAACTAACCAATAATCACTTTAGTCATGGAAGAATCTCTCTGGTTTTTCACCGTCTTAGCTTTCTTCTTCATTACGTTGGTCTACAAGTTCATCACACACAAGTATGGTGCAAGTAACCCTAGAAAAATATTCCCACCAAGCCCACCTTCACTCCCTATCATAGGCCATCTCCATTTGCTCAGAAACAATAACGAACCTCTTCACCGGACTTTCCATAAACTCTCTCAAAAATACGGCCCCGTTATGTTTCTCCGGTTGGGGTATCGTAACGTACTCATAGTCTCCTCACCATCTGCAGTCGAAGAATGCTTCACCAAAAACGACATCATCTTCGCAAACCGTCCACGGTCGCTTGCCGGGAAGCACTTGAACTACAACTACAGGTCCATGATATGGGCTCCTTATGGTGATTATTGGCGCACCCTACGACGCCTCACCACCTTGGAACTCTTCACGATGAAGCAGCTCAGCATGCTCGATCAATTTCGGAAGGAGGAGGTTCGTGTTTTGCTGAAGCAGCTGGTTCAAGACTGCGGTACCAACGGCTGGGCCAAGGTGGAATTGAGACACAGACTCAAGAAGCTTAGTTTTAACGTCCTGATGCAAATGATAGCGGGGAAGAGGTACTATAGCGAAGACGAGGCGGACCTGGAAGCGAGGCGGTTTAGGGAGTTGATAAAGGAGTTGATGCAGATTCATGGGCTTTCAAATCTTAATGATTTTTTCCCGGTTCTTCAGTTGGTTGATTTTCAAGGGGTGGAGAAGAGGATGAAGGAGTTGATGAAGAAGATGGATGGATTTTTCCAAAGCTTGATCGACGAGCAAAGGAAGATGAGGAGTGATGGGGCTTGTGTTGAGGGAAAGCCTACGTTGATAGATATAATGCTCTCTTTACAACAGCAGGATCCTGAGTTCTATACTGACGAAACCATGAAAGGTGTTATAACTGTAAGTACATGTATATATGTATTTCCCTCAATAGTAATAGTGTTATTTTATTCTTTTGAATAAGTGTTATTTTATTCAAAGTAATAATAATAATAGTAATACTAGATATACTAGAACAGCTTTGGGGTACGTTTAGATGAATTCTCTTAATTACATTTCGAGAAGGAAAAAAACGTTATCCAAATTCCCGATACATGAGTGAATAGACCTTTTTTATTTTAAGGATTTGTATGTGGTGCAGACATATACTGATATACATGGTATACAAATATTTAGGAAGTAAATATATGACTATGGTTTTTCTTTTGAGATTTTGTATGTTTTGTAGTATACGGTTAATCTTTCATGACTTTTCTATGTGTAGACAATACTACGTGCCGGGACTGGATCAGCATCAACGGCCGTGGAATGGACAATGTCAATTCTTCTCAACCATCCAGATGAAATGGAAAAGGCTCGAGCTGAAATCGAAGATAATGTTGGACATGAACGACTGTTGGATGAAGCAGATTTACCGAAACTAGAATACCTACAGAAAATTTACACAGAGTCCCTGAGGTTATTTCCACCTGCTCCACTTCTTGTGCCACGAGAATCATCCGAGGACTGCACCATCAGTGGTTTTCATATCCCTCGCGGCACGCAGTTACTGGTCAACGCTTGGAGCATTCACAGAGATCCAGACCTGTGGGAGAATCCAACAAAGTTTATGCCGGACCGGTTCGAAAGCGGAAAGAGTGGCTTTGAAGGGTTTAAGATGATTCCTTTTGGCGTTGGGAGAAGGGCTTGTTCTGGATCTCCTCTAGGAAAAAGACTGATGGGGATAGTATTGGGAGCCTTGATTCAATGCTTCGAATGGGAGAAGATAGATGGGGAAGAAATTGATATGGCAGAAGGTTTATTTCAGGTTTTGATAAAAGCTGAGCCCTTGAAGTCACTCTGCAAACCACGCCATGATGCGGTTTTCTGGTGATGAACTAGCATGACGCCGAAATTTGGGAGGATCCGGCAGAGTTCAAGCCGGATAGCTAGGTTTGAGGGATGGAGCGGATAAGGAGGGATATAAGGTAGTCTCGTTTAGGGTTGGATCTGACAATGCCAAGGACACATCCCTTGGAGGCTTTCTGCAAACCACGCCCTGATATTGACTATTGAGGCTTCAATGTAAACAGAGGAATGGTAGGATAAAGAACCAAAATGTTAAATCTCACGTACGTATGTGCCATGCATAACCTGTAATTTCTACTATGTATGAATAAAATTACGCACATCAAGAGCTTTCATTTAATTAGAACTATTTTTATAGGACAATGCCCACTAGCCCTAATTTTAAGAATTTTATTCTCACTAACAAAATCAGATTTTAAAATTCTTAAGAGCCAACTTAAACAGCAGAAAGACAATTATACCCTTAATGAATTAAATAAACTACAATAGACCATTATAAGAGTCTATTATAAAATAAAGTTTATATGATTTGATTCCCACGACCAATGACGTTGATCGGGCTCCAGCCACCGTTGACCGGGTTCCGACGAAAGCTAAGGGATCTACTGGGGGCAGTAGGAGGTCTATCCGGGGGTCTACTAGGGGTAGTAGGAGGATCTATTAGGGGCAGTAGGAGAGTACATGGGCAGTAAAAAGGTCTACAGGGGGCAGCAGGGGATCTGTCCGGAGGTCTACTGGGGGCAGTAAGAGGGTCTACTAGGAGCAATAGGGGGTCTATCCGGGGGTCTACTGCGGGTAGTAAGAGGATCTACTGGGGGCAGTAGACTCGAGTGATTAGAACCTAATATCACCTGACTTTTTCAAATTGTACCATGAGCACAACAAAAGTCAAGTATAATGCCATGGAAAGATATAATCCATGATTGATATCTATATGCCTAAATAACAATGGCAAACGGGGGAACCATGCATGATTGATATCTATATGCCTGATAACAAACGGGGGAACCATGGAAAAATATAATCCATGATTGATATCTATATGCAAAAGAAAAAGCAATGGCAAAGGGAGATCATTTAAACACGCTAAAACTAATTCACAGTACTTTAACCCATGAAACCACCGGTCGTGGAATAAAGTGAGCTTCTAGTCTTCCATGTTTGATTGTGCTCCACCACCGGTACCAGTAGAGGTGGATCTAAGAGAATAGGAGCAGGCGAGAATGAGATTCAGATCGCCTCGTCGGCGACGGCCAACAGCCCCGACGACCAGCCTTACTCGTTCACCTGAAACGGTTCCACCTCTCAATCACCGGAAAGTCGCTGGTGTGATTTTCCTCTCCGCCGACCTCAGGTTCTTCTACGGAGACTTCGATCCACGCGGCGGCGTCGTCATCTTTAAAGGACCATGGTTAGCATCAAGCGCCGTTGTTTGAATCTTCTCCGATGAGAGAGAGAGAGAGAGAGAGAGAGAGAGAGAGAGAGAGAGAGAGAGAGAGAGAGAGAGAGAGAGAGAGAGAGAGAGAGAGAGAGAGAGAGAGAGAGAGAGAGAGAGAGAGAGAGAGAGAGAGAGAGGAGATCTGAAAAAGTCGTAGAAGAGAGTGTTAGATTAAGGGAGAGTATTTTAGACAACAAAGTTAAGGAAAAAGTCAAAAACTTTGTTAGTGGGAACATATCTTTAAGAGTCAATAGGTTGATGGGAATTTTAGAATCTATTTTTGTTAGTGGGAAAAAAATCGTCAAATTTAGGGCTAATGAGAATTTTCCCTATTTTTATTTGGACATTTGGTAATCATACTCTGTGAAGTTAGTAAGTTATGTTGTCGTGGACGAATGTAAGTTAGTAAGTTAGTAAGTTATCTCTTACCAAAGTGTCTAGATATAGGACTAATACAATTCCATTCATCCGGTCACTATCTGATCAGTGATTTGTACAACTGAATTAAGGCTTATTAATATCTAACTGTTGATATATATAATATAACCAATCAACTTAGATTTAACCGTTGAAATTAAATGAGTCTTAATCTAATGACATTTATACAAATTCACATAGTCAACTAGTACCTGGGCGAACGAGATTGCAGTCATTGCACTCTTATACGGTCAACACCTACTGCTCGAGATTGATAGGTATCATGCATCATATCCATATCCAATGTATGCGTTTTGGATCCGCTTTTTTTTTTTTTGGCAATCAAAAGAAATTTATTAAATAAAGAAATAGTACCTAAGCGAGGGACATGATGCCTAAATCCTTAAGATGAAAAAATAAAATCAAAAGGCAGAAAAAACATGAGCAAGTCAAAGATGACTGCATCAAAGATCAAGACACATAATAGGAGTCTGATTACGGATAGGGTAAGGGTCTCATTAATTATTTTTTATCTTTAATTTTTTTTTTGAGACTTCGGGAGAGAATTAAGAACATTCTCATCTTCCCGAGTTCCAACTTCATCAAATCAAGAAGTCGGAGGACCCAAGCTTTGAGTCTATACATATGTATGATGACCAACGGGTTCCTTATTTTTCAAATTACCCCAACAAAACTTGGTTTGATGAATACCAGATTCTACCAAAGTATTTTTTTTTTTTTTCTTACCAGTGTCGATGCACTCTCTAACTGTCTCTTGCTCATTTGCAACAATGTCTTCACCAAGTTGCATTGGAGCAAGAATCTCAAAACTATTACTTGTAGAAATATTGACATCAATATTACCTGGAGAGTTTGTTAGAACTGAACACTTGCAATTACGCTTGAGATGTTTTGTTCTACCTCTTGTACTATTGGAGCAATGACTTGCTCAACAACAATTGGAGCAGGAACATTCACAATCTGGTTCAAATCTGAATCAACAACCTCAACTTCATCAAGAGAAGAAGACACTCGTGCAAATGAAAGACTCTCTTCGGCATATGCATTCACAGTCTTTGCAACAAATACTTTTTTTTATCTTTTGTCGACGACGTCTCGGTTTACGAGATTGTTCCTGGCTCGTCACCATCTCAGTCTGACGAGAAGATGCATGTTTTCGCAGTTGCTTACAAGTATTAACAATGTGCCCAACCTTGCCACAATGCGAGCAAAGATCGGGGAGATGCTCATATCCAACTTCAATCACAACAATTTCTCCATTCTTGCGACACAGTATAGTACCGCTTAAGTCGAGCATATATATTTCGGAGTAATGATAGGTGAACCATCAAGAGCCCATCTTACGTGACAGCTGACGTGGCATGCCTACATCATCAATTATGTGTTGTCATTTCTAGTATTTTCAAATTTCAGTTTTTTGTTGTTAATTACGAAATTTCTTTTCATTTTTATTTTCTTATTTAATTTTCAAACCCTATCCTAGCCTTTATCTAACTAATCTTTAAAAAAAATCTTTTTGATATAAACCCTAGCCTGCTCTCATCTCCCTCATGAGCTCCCACATCCCTCTTCAATTTAGTCGATTAGATTTCCTTCATCTTAGTTTTCCTCTTGATTCTGATATCTCATAAGTAATTTGATTAGTTACTTGGATTAGTTTTCCTATCGATTAGTTTTCCTTCATCTTAGTTTTCCTATTAATTGTCAACGATCAACCATTTTCCATGGATCTTGAGAATTCCTTAATCGACTAAATTGAAGAGGGATGTGGGAGCGGATGAATGAGACGAGAGCAGGCTAAGGTTTATATCATAAAGTTTTTTTTTAAGGATTAGTAAGATAAAGGTTTGAAAAATAAAAATAAGAAAGTAAAAATGAAAAGAAATTTCATAATTAACAACAAAAAACTGAAATTTGAAAATACTAGAAATGACGCATAATTGATGACGTAGGCATAGAAATGACACATAATTGATGACATAGGCATGTCATGTCAACTGTTACGTAAGGTGGGCTCTTGATAGTTCACCAAAAGATGTTTCACCTAACATTACTCTATATTTCGTTTAACAAAGATTTTGTTCTTGTTTTGTTTATGATAATGAGAGAGAGAAGATGAGAGTCCTCCTTATCCCTCCGTATAAGATATATTAAAAAAGAAAAGAAAAATAGAGTAAAAAGAAAAGAGACGTAAAGCCAAAACCTCTCAAATTATAGACACAACGTGGTTAACAATATAAAAATGAGGAAGGATATTACATTTCCTAAAATGTGTATGTGAAATTAGAGTCCATAGTTTTGCTCTATATGTCAACTGTTTTTGGTGATGTTCACAAAGCACTTGGGAAGTAGATATGTAAAGTAGAGAAACCACGTTGGGTGTAAAGTGATTCATTTTTCCTTATTTTTGCTCTTTCTATATATAGAACACTTCTAACTTAAAAATAAAACTTGATAGAATTTATATTCGCACTCACTCAATCAAGAATGTAGAAAAATAAGAGGAAAAAAGAATTTGGTGTAGAATGATTCATTTTTCCTGGTTAAGTTCTTTTGGGTAAGAAACTCATGTAGTAGAAAACGATCGAATATCTCTCTTTATTGAAATCCCAGTGCGCGCATGAATGTCATAGGTTGTGACATATCCGTAACTAACTCTAATATTAGGGAAGAGAGTAGGGAATTTATGTCGACTACCACCAATATTTCCCAATTATTGTATTAGTTGTTTGTTTTGAATCAAATTTTCTTTTTTTGGTCTGAGAATCAAATTTTCATTCCAAAAAGAAGAAGAAGAGGGGGGTGGGGGTGGCACGTGAACAAAGGACCATTATTGAGGAAAACAAAGAGTATAACACTACATCATGAATGTGCTAGCCAGGGACCATTACGTGTTCGAGAATTTTTTCTTTAATTTCAAGTTTTCAACTAGATGATGAGTCCCATTAGTTAAGCAATCTACAGCATCAATCCCTTTAATGTTCACTTGCCCGCCGCGCTGGGAAAGTCGTCATCAAAACTAGAAATGGTAGTCACCAAGCTTAAAACGTCACCTTTTGGGGTAAACTTGCTATAATTGATCTCATGAATGACGATGGTCTCCACTAGTTAGATACAACGATAGCGATCGACTACTCTATAAAACAAAGCGGATCAAGGTCTAGTCGAACCAACTAACCAATAATCACTTTAGTCATGGAAGAATCTCTCTGGTTATTCACCATCTTAGCTTTCTTCTTCATTATGTTGGTCTGCAACTTCATCACACACAAGTATGGACCAAGTAACCCTAAAAAAATACTCCCACCGAGCCCACCTTCGATCCCTATCATAGGCCATCTCCACTTGATCAGAAACAGGAAAGAACCTCTTCACCGGACTTTGCACAAACTCTCTCAAAAGTACGGCCCCGTGCTGTTTCTCCGGTTAGGATATCGCAATCTGCTCGTAGTCTCCTCACCCTCTGCGGTCGAAGAATGCTTCACCAAAAACGACGTCGTCTTCGCAAACCGTCCACGGATGCTTGCCGGGAAGCACCTGAACTACAACTACAAGTCTATGATATGGGCTCCTTATGGCGATCATTGGCGCACCCTACGACGCCTCACCACAATGGAACTCTTCACGACGAAGCAGCTCAGCATGCTAGTGGAACTTCGGAAGGAGGAGGTTCGTGTTTTGCTGAAGCAGCTGGTTAAAGACTGCGGTACCAACGGTTGGGCCAAGGTGGAGTTGAGAGACAGACTCAAGAAGCTCAGTTTTAACGTCATGATGCAAATGATAGCGGGGAAGAGGTATTACACTGAAGATGAGGCGGACCAGGAAGCGAGGCGGTTTAGGGAGATGATAAAGGAGTTGAAGCAGATTCATGGGTCTTTCTCAAATCTTAATGACTTTTTCCCGGTTCTTCAGTTGGTGGATTTTCAAGGGGTGGAGAAGAGGATGATGGAGTTGATGAAGAAGATGGATGGATTTTATCAAAGCTTGATCGACGAGCAAAGGAGGATGCGGAGTGATGGGGCTTGTAGTGAAGGAAAGCCTACGCTGATTGATATAATGCTCTCTTTGCAACAGCTACATCCTGAGTTCTATACTGACGAAACCATGAAAGCTGTTATAACAGTAAGTATCTTCTTTTCTTTTGAGATTTTGTGTGATTTGGTAGTTTGTGTGGTTAATTTTTCAGGAATTCTCTACGTGTAGTCAATACTACGTGGCGGGACTGAATCAGCAGCAACGGCCGTTGAATTTGCAATGGCACTTCTTCTCAACCATCCAAACGAAATGGAAAAGGCTCGAGCTGAAATCGAAGCCAATGTTGGACAAGAACGACTATTGGATGAAGCAGATTTGCCCAAGCTAGAATACCTACAGAAAATATACACAGAGTCCACAAGGTTGTTTCCAGTTGCTCAACTTCTCGTGCCACACGAATCATCGGAGGAATGCACAGTCAGTGGTTTCCATGTCCCCCGTGGCACGCAGTTATTGGTGAACGCTTGGAGCATTCATAGAGATCCAGACCTGTGGGAGAATCCAACCAAATTCATGCCGGAGCGATTTGAAAGCGGAAAGATCAGTGGTTTTGAAGGATATAAGATGATTCCTTTTGGCGCTGGGAGACGAGGTTGTCCTGGAGCTCCGCTAGGAAAAAGATTGATGGGGATGCTTTTGGGAGCCTTGATTCAATGCTTTGAATGGGAGAAGATAGACGGGAAAGAGATTGATATGACAGAAGGATTATACCAGTCCTTGTCTAAAGCTGAGCACTTGAAGGCACTCTGCAAACCACGCCATGATGCACGCGGTATTCTGGTGACGATGGGGTAACAATCTCCGGCCTATTTGAATCACATCTCATATACACATATACATAGCAACTGTCTGATGAGCATATCATTATCTTATTAGCTCGCTAAAACATAATAACAAACTTGTTATATATGACAGTTATAGATTACGTATGGTATAAATCTCATATGTATTCTAACGAACTTGTTATATACTTATATATGACAATTATAGACTACGTACGGTATAAATCTCATATGTATTCATTTCCAAACTCGAGGACATATATTGATATATATGTATACAATTACCTATTGTTATGTGTAAAAAGTAAATACGATACTTAGAGATAAGAGCCAAGGACTGAAAAATAGAAATTATCCCCGAAATTTCCTTTTTTCATGATCTCGATATTTAATTGAGATACCAAACAATCTCGCGAGAAATTATGGATATATCACGATATTTTATGATAATTTCGAAATTTAGCCAAAATTCTCAAGATTTTATACCCATATTTCAAATATTAGTACACAAGGCAATCACATATTTATATACCAAGCAAACTTGCAAGAAATTATAGATATATCACGATATTTTATGATAAAAATTTAACCGAAATTCTCGAGATTTTACAACCAAATTTCAAATATTAGTACAAAAGACAATCATAGCATGTGAGACCCGAACCTTGGTTGTCCAAGGACAACTAAAACACCCCAACCAACCTTGTTGAGATGCATTTTGGTTATTATTAGAACATTTTTATATATATCCTCTCATATATTTCATCCTCTTTTTATCATTTTTTTTTCCGATAATCTACAATATCGATAATTTCTTGATATTTCCATCGAAATGTCCATTTTTTGGACCATCGAATTTATGAGAAGATAATTCAAATGTCAAATAATGCAACAACATTAATACAACAACGACCTCCATGATAAGTCATTTTCTACCGGCCGGTACATTACCCCTATTTTGAATATATATATATATATATATATATATAATAATATAT
>NC_020492.1:19628524-19633435 GCF_000184155.1 Fragaria vesca subsp. vesca | reverse complement strand
GTAGAATACTCCTTCTTTCTTTCTTCCTCTCTTCCTTTTTTTTCTCTCTCCTTCTTCCTCTCTTCCGCATATCCTCTCTCATTTTTTCTCTCTTCCTATCTTCCCGTATTGTTCTCTTCCAGCTTTGTTTTACAAAGTTACAATTGTATCCTTGCAATGATTTTTACACATAGCTGTAGATTAATAAAACTTGGGTTGTTTGGGGAGTTCAAAAATTTAACCTTTGACAAAGTCAAACTTTCCTTCTGGCTTTATTAATAGCAGATAAATCATATATTTTTATATTTTTTTATATATATGTTCAAAATAGGGGGTACTATATCATTTTTTGCTGGTAGAGTGGTAGATATCTCCAAACGTTATGTTATATAATTTTTTAATTTTTATATTATAAAGGAGCAAAATGCAGTAATGCACATTTAGACCAACTCAAAGAAATAGGCCCAATTCTGTTCAAAAAAAGAAGAAGAAAAGAAATAGGCCCAATATATAAAAAGAACAAGCCCACTTTTGTTTGTGAAGGCCCAAAATGTGAAGGTTGAAGATAAAATAAAAAAGAAGAAAAAGGTGAAGCATCAACACATTTCAGTCTCAGCTCTCACTATCCCAGCGTCGCCACTCAGAGACATACTAAACCTTCTAAGGTAACCCATCCCTTCCACCTTGCATTCTCTCCTCCTATAAACTTCACCTCACTCACACTCCATTCTCATCTCACATTTCAATCTGCTTCCTTCAGTCCCCAAAATTTGAAGCTCAAAAATGTCTGACACCGAGAGCACCGTTGAGGTCGAATCCCAAGAAGTACCCAAGCGGGAGTCACAGGATCGGAAGCCGACCTCCGCCGCCGTCAACTACAGCATCTGGCCGCCGACCGAGCGCACCCGTAACGCAGTCGTCGACCGCCTCATCGAGACCCTCACCACTCCCTCCCCTCTCTCCCGACGCTACGGCACCTTGTCCGCCGACGAGGCAGGCCCCCAGGCCCGCCTCATCGAGCAGGACGCCTTCGCCGCCGCCGGTGGCTCCGCCGCCACGGAGGTCGGCAGTGAGACCGGGATGAAGATCCTGCAGATCTACTCCAAGGAGATCAGCAAGCGCATGCTCGATGTCGTCAAGGCTAAGAACGCCGCTGCTTCTGCTGCTGACAACGGCGCTTCCGAGACCGCCGAGACTGGTAGCCCCGCCGCCGCCGTGGAGGACGATGCCGCCGCCGCTGTTCCCGGTGAGGAGGTGAAGTCTGAGGAGGTGAAGACTGAGGAATCGAAGACTGAGGAGTCGAAGACTGAGGAGTCGAAGACTGAGGAGTCGACCTGATCTGCGTCAGTGTTAGGCATTTCTAGCTTTAATATTAGCGTTATGAATTTATGACCTGTTTCGTACTGATTATGGATTTCTTATGATGCCTACTCTATTATAACAGTCTATTACAGTTTATATATTTAGGTACTGTTGCAATGTGCTTGGGTTTTCTCTGTTTTATATAATGTGCTGGCTTGGTGTTGAGCATCTATCTGCTTTGTTAAGTTATGCTTTTGCTAAAACAATCTAATGAAAGAGGATGCATTCTAAATTGCAAATTTTGGTTTACTGCTACTGTTTTTAGTTTTACAATGCTGAATCATATAAATAGTTATTGTTGTTGTTAGATTACAAGAAGTCCCTGCTCCTCATTTTCTTTGGATAGTGTCCCTTTTGAGTGTGTGAGTTATGGGTTTTTTGAGTAGTTACTTCACTGGGCTTTTATTAGACCTTAATCAATTTGAGATTCACATGATGATCATATGAGGTTAGCTTGTTATCAATATATTAGGATTGCAATGGTATAAGAGCTTTCTGATTGAGCTTGTGTAGGTATGCTTTTGGTGAAAGGGGTATTTGCCAATATGTTCCTCAAAGCATTCTAATACAGTTCTATGTTATACAGTTCTATTCTTGTTCATGCATGTTTAAATTGGTCTGTGTTCATGTCTCTGTGCATGTATCCCATTATGCTGTATCAGTTGTATATGAGGGAAAGGAAAGGTGATTTGTGTTTCTTGGTTTGTGTGATTCCACTTTACGTAAACTTTATCTCTGTCATATTCTGGATCCTGTTACTTCCAGTCCTGTTTTTCATCAGTTTTTTCAATTGCATCTATATTATTGCTTCTATTTATCTCTGTCATATTAAGGATCTTGTCAATTTTTCATCAGTAATCTTACAGTAAATTCATCAGTTTCTGGGCAAACACGTTATTTCCGGTTGCTTCTATATTATTATGAGGAGGTACTGAAAGTAGGTGATTCAACAACACGTCTAACTTTTGCACTAGGTTAAGTTTGCCTGGTGGATTGAGTCAATTGATAACATATATAAGTTTTTCTTTTTAGCTAGAATAGTTGCTTGATGACCATGTCCAAGTGCTATTTTCTCCATTCTTTCACTTTTGACTACCTTCTGTTTTATTAGTTGTACAGTAGAGTTAAACACTAACTATTCAGCTGATTGACATGTCATAATTTGTATTTGACATTATATTGGTTATTTGGCCTCAAATATTCATGTTTGTTTCCTGATTCACTGAGTATCATATTCCTTCCTCGTTTCTTCTTCTAATGTATTTCTTTTGTGACGTGCGTCATCCCTTGTACTTCTAATAACGAATTGAAGAGCCGGTAGTGAGTGAAGTTATTATTATGTTTTCTTGGGATACTTCTAATATGTGGTAGTGAGTAATTACCGAGCGACAAATTCACGAGTTGGGTTTATTTGACTAATAAATCTTCTGATTGACTTGTAGACAACCTGTGTGTGTGTGTGTGTTTTATTTATTTATATTTTTTTTATAGACTTCCTACTTTCCTATGTTATGGTATTTATATGTATCCATGATTTCCTATTCTAGTGGTCTACTAGAATCTTTTATGAACTAATTGATGAATAGGGCAGCAAAAGAGGAAAGGGAAGAAACTACGTCGAGGCTTAAATCTTTTAGAGTGTAGGTTGATGGGGAAGTGACATAGTAGGAATGGATTTTAACTGGTGCTGGTATATATGAAATGGACCAAGTAAGAGTAATGAACAGAAAAACGAAGGTAAAAACTAATTATAGAGCGCACCAACGTACAGAAAATGATCTTCGTTTGGATTAAATACCTGTCTCAAATTTATCAAATGGAAATTGTATGCAAACCAACCACGCCACATTAGTCATGTGAATTTGTAAACATGGAAGAAGTGTTGGTAAAACAAGAACGTTGATTAAACATGATGAAACATAAGCTTTTGAATATTTTGTTTTGCTAGTTATTTTTTTTCTACTTCATTTTATCTTTGACCAATTTTGTCTACAGTTCTTTGTCAGTGTCAAACTTAGAGCCCTCGTCGTTTCTCTATAAGTAGGTGTTGGTTGGTGTTACATTCACAAATATATATATTCACCCTTTGTTGATAAATTAGGCTATCTGTGGACTAGTTCCATAATTTCCAAAATATTTAAACATATCCGATTACTCATAATTTGTTGACAAAATCTTTAGAGGTTGTTATGCACCAACATTTTGTAGCTCTTTACTGACTTTCATTCATATGCTCGTGACCGAAGACCATAGTCTAATTTGATCAGAAAGGAAAGGTTTGTTGTTTGACCTAATCAGAATGAACAATGGAGACTCTATCTTTGAGGCTGACCAATGGAACTATGGAAGTTCTTTCTAGTTTCTAGCAGACATTGAAAGCAAGAACAGCAGCATCTTCATTTCTCATCATTTATGCTACAATTCAGAATATATATACCGAAATACCAAAACGTTTGAACTAACAAGATCTGTAGAGAAGTAGTGACTAATTGTTTGTCATTGTATGAACTAATTCTGAAGGATTACAGCTACGAGAGATTACATCTGTAACTCTCTGAGTATAAAAATCCGAGTTGGACTAAAAAGTTACAAGATCCAAGTCACCCACCTTTGTGCAGCATGAACATGAAAAATTAACCAAGAACAAAAAAATTGATGACTAGCTAGTAATATTGAAGCTAATGGCCAGGACCCTTTTTGCTAGGTCCAGAAGCCAACCTAAACATCAAGCTCCTCAACGAAGGC
Organism: Fragaria vesca subsp. vesca; assembly: GCF_000184155.1. Lineage (NCBI taxonomy): Eukaryota > Viridiplantae > Streptophyta > Magnoliopsida > Rosales > Rosaceae > Fragaria > Fragaria vesca. The sequence continues at coordinate 19,629,349 of NC_020492.1, read as the reverse complement.
CGATGATCAGTACTATTATCATTGCTCGATGAGTTGAAGCTAGACGAAACCGCAAAGCTTCCCATTCCGGCCATCGCTTCAGCTCCATCACCCTGCTCTTTGCATCCCTCGCCAGTCGAGTCGGATCGAAGCGCTCTGCAATCAACTTGCACAAACTCAGTCGACACGATCAGTATCGCCAGCCCCAGCACGAACCACACGCAGCTGTTCTTCTTCATTGACATATCAATCTTCAAGTCTTCAACAATCAAAGTTCACAACAAACCAAACTGTGCTTCTTCTGAATTGGGTTTTCTCAGTTAATTGATCTGTGTCAAAAGGCTTGGGGTTCTGCCTGTATATATACACAAAGGGTCTGGGGGACGATGACGGTGTTGCTTAGGTGTCATCACAGAATGTTTGACTTGGCATATTTATATAGTTTACTTGGGGAACAATTACGTTGAAAGCAGTGGCGTAGCCAGAAATGTTACTTAGAAGGGTCAAAATTTATTACCTAATAAATCAAATTCATTTTCAATCACTCTCTAGCTAGCACGATAATCTTCTTAAATAAACTTTGAAATTTCGTGCACGATAAATATTGAGAAAAATGTGTTGCATTTTCTTTTTTTAGAGATAGTGTCAATGTATGGTAAACATTAATGTGTTGCTTCTATTTAGCTTATTTGTAATGGAAAAAAAAATCGTAAATGGAATTCAAAGCATTAAAGTACACATTAGTAAGGTAAAAAACCATTCACACGATTTGTATTAATTAGACTAAGTATTTTAATAGTATAAATTTTTAGTTCATTCTATTGGTGTTGAAGAATATTTAAGATT
>NC_020492.1:19616492-19626492 GCF_000184155.1 Fragaria vesca subsp. vesca | reverse complement strand
ATCCACCACTGTCCGAATAGCATTTCCCGCTGCGGTTTGAGCGGCAAATGGTGTCCCTCTTCTTGTACCCTTGAATCCACAAGTACCGGCAGACGACCAAGAAATTACTCGACCCCGTACATCTGTAACAGTCACAATGGTATTGTTGAAACTTGCTTGAACATGAATAACTCCCTTTGGTATTCTACGCGCATTCTTACGTGAACTAATACGTCTATTTCTACGCGAACCAATTTTTGGTATAGGTTTTGTCATATTTTATCATCTTATAAATATAAGTCAGAGATATATGGATATATCCATTTCATGTCAAAACAGATCCTGGTTTTTTTACTGATTTTTTTGTACATCTGTACATCAGGTCCTTCCTATTTTGGGAGTCCCTTTTGGTTTAAAAAGATTATCCTTGTCTTTGTTTATAACTCGGGTTGGAACAAATTACTATAATTCGTCCCCGCCTACGTATTAATCGACATTTTTCACAAATTTTACGAACAGAGGCCCTTATTTTCATATTTGTCACTCCCTTTCTTAATTCTGAATCTACTTAAATTGGAAGAAAATAAGTTTCTTAAAATTTCTAACTTCGAATTGTATCTCTACGAAAGAATGTTGAAATCAAAAAACCACCAAATTCTTTGAGTCTTTACTTTTTAATATACTAAATCAAAGATCGTGATAAACAAAACCCGTGATGTTTTTCGGTTGAGAAATATTAGTCCAATCAATGCACCATCATCCATTCCACACCACCTGACACAAAAATATCATGTGAATGGGAATTCATGTATATACCCAGAGATCACGTTTGGAAGCATGTCCGATATGGAAATGTGGATTCAGAGAATCCCAACCAGAGGAATAGGAAACAGCCAATTAAGTTCAATCCGATTCGCATGTAAAATTACAACCACCAGTAATTGCGAAACGTCGACCTCAACCTCAACCTCTACCGGGAAAATGAGTTTGGTTTATGTTACTGTAATTGTGACCCCATTTGCCTCATCCCCGTCAACCGACGTTGTCTTAGCTCATGGCTGCCAGCTGCAAGAAGTTTCTGTAAACAATACTGATATGGACATCAACTAAAAAAAAGGTTGAAGAGCTTTAAAGAAAAATAGAGAAAGCTTGAAGTTGAAGACTTGAAGATGCTTCCTTTCAAAGGTAGGTAGGTTGGTTGTGCTAGTCCATATGGAATGAGAGGGTGCCATGATGCCATGATGGCTACATACATCATCATCACCCGTTAATATATAGCATTTCTAGTGTCCCATTCAAGATTCTCTTTTTTTCCCCTTTCTTTTTTCCAATCACGGCACCGATCACGCCTGACGTCAAATTTAATGGTGGTTTCCAGCCTTCCGCCTTCAAATTTCCAGGTCATTTTCTTTCATCACTTTCTTGCTTCCCAAACATGCCAGTTATTTTCTCATTAATAAGCTTGGTCCACTTGAGATTCCTTTCGTTTCGGGTAAAAATTGGAGTTACCATGTAAATGAAATATTCTTATTTATTTTCGTATTTTCACACTTTCTATACAAAGCTAGGATACAGTTCATCAAGTTTATTGTTCTTTTTTATTTTTTATTTTAACCTGTTACTGGTTTATTTTAATTTATTTTTTGAATCATTGTTCCTTTCGTCAATGTCAATGGGGACACAGCCTTCCAGGAACCCAGTTTCAAAGTGTCCTATTTTTCAAAATTCTGATGAAGTCCATTAGTCAAATATCAAGCCTGCAACAGAAGCACCCAGCTCAAGAAAAGTTTAGAAAGATTTAAAGGACAGCAATGAGATTAACAAGGAATAACGAAATAAATGAAAGGAATATACCTGGCATAAACGCAACGCAACAATACGGCGGAGCAAACGGAACGTAACACACGCAACGCAACTTAACGGGACGGTGAACGGAACAAACCACGGAACTGAACGGAACGGTGGACGAGCAAACACAACGGTGGTGAACGGAACGGACCCCAAACGCTGCAAAACACAAATGGATGGAACGGCTGTGTCACAGAAAGAGAACCAAACTAAACCAGTTTTGCAGACTTGAAATTGAAATTATTACTAGAAGATCTGTGGATCTTCCTTTGATTTAATTTTAATTTTGAAGATTTCTTTAGGGATGGATTCGATTTAAGTGATTGTTCCGAAGATTGTTCCTTCCAATTTCCAAGGCTAATGATATCATTTCAACTGTACATATATGGAGTTTCTCTTTCACAGTGGTGTTTCGAGCTGCCGATTCAGTAGAGAAGCCCCAAAACTCGCCGGGGTTGACTCGGCGCCACCGCTTCAAAATTCTTCGAGTTGAGCTGGACTGAGCAAAAGCCTTTAGATCTGATCGGATCTGGTGCGATGCTTGCTCGGAGATGACTCGCCGGAATATAAGATCGGAAAAATAGAGAAATGACCGGAAAATAACCAACCTGTGTCTGCTCTGTAAACAAAAAAAACATCCAGAGAGATACATCACTCAGCTATTGGCCTTGGACATGACCGAGAGTCGGCTCTGCCGTGGCTGGAACCCAGCTCTACGCCTCTGCTGATGCGAAGAAGGGCGAATCAGAGCCGTCAAGGCTCTCTTCACCCACTCGCCCTCGACGCCGCTGATGCGAACCAGCGAGTTCGTCATGGCAGATCTGCGCATATTGAGCCTGTTGTTGGGATACGGCGTGTGGTTGTGATGCTGATTTGAGCTCCCTTGATTCTTGTGCAAACTGCAGCGGAACGACCCCGGATGCGTTGTCGGGGAGCACATACACGTCTTCCTCGACGCTGCGATGGGGCCGTTCTTCTTCGAAGCAGTGATGGAACGGTTAGGTGAGATGGAGCGGTGCTCGATGGAGAAGCGGACGGCAGGGGACAGAGCACTGGAGGTGTAGAGATTGACACGCGTCGGTGAAGCGGCACGGTGGTGGTGGTAGTCCTGGTGGTTGTAGTGGCTGTGGTTGTCCTGGTGTTTGTTGAAAAAGGCCGACGACGGAGACGAGAAGCTGGAGCTGGTGGAGGAGGCGAAAGCCGAAGCGGTGGATTGGATCGAGGCATTGGAGGAGCCGGTGTAGAACCTTCCAGAAGGTGAGAGAGAGCGAAGGACAGGTCCACTGGGACGGGTCCTGGTGCGGGAAGATGAAGCAGAGGCAGTCGCCATTGGAGAGTATAGAGAGAGAAAAGAGGAGAGAGCAGGAGAAATGAGAGGGGGAGGTCTTTGTTTTGCCCTAAGGGCCCTTTCGGGGTTTGGTTTGGCAAACCTAATGAGTCTCAAGGGTGGGTTTTATAGATGGGAGGCGCGAGGGCGGATGGGAATTAGTTGGAAGTTGAGTGGTAGTTTGGGGATTTCGATGTGCAGAGCGTCTGGTGGTTTCTCTAGACGTTGGGAATCTTATCCAACGGCTGTGATGATGGCGACCCGTGCAAAACGACAAGGGGTTTTACTGAGGAGCCTGCCACGTTTGGAAACTCTGGCAGGTGAATGTACCGGAAGCCCAGGTCCGGTTCCGAAATTACGGCTTGCCATGGGCTGGTTCTGTGTGGAATTGCCAAACTGGCCCGGACTTTTACATTTTTCCTCCTCCTGTCCTAGGTTTCTTTCCTAATTTGTTTTTTTTTTCTTCTTTTTTCTGAGAGGACTGGTAGGTTTTAGGTTGCTTTATTGAGAATTTTGAGAAGAAAAAAAAAACAGTGGGCGTTGTGACAGGGTTGTTCCCAATAATAATGATGAGTTGGGTCCTTTTACGGTGAAATTCATTTCTTTAGGTGGAGCGGCCTTTTTGTAATGCTCCATTAGGTGTGCACATCTTATCCCTCTAGAGATTTTTTCCTTTCTCTTCCAAATCTTTGCGATCTTGTTTTGAAATTTGAATATTTTTTTACCATAGGACTCGATTTGTTATGGCTTTTAAGTGTGGGGATTTGATTTTTGTGAATGGAATCGAAGCTTTTCGTACTCTTATAGAATTTTAATTATTGATAATCAAACGAAAATTCATTCAAAGTTATGATGAAGAGTTCAATATCATTTAGTCTAGTGATATCAGTCTTCTACCTGTAAGTGAGAGGTCGTGAGACTTATGATAGACTTGTTGTAGCATTTTAGTTATTTGTTTGATTAAAAAAAAAATTATGGTGAAAAAAGTTATAAGTCAATTCGGTACGTTACGTATTGCAACCATTGCAATAGTTGAATACATCATAAAGACAAAATGACATTTGTTTAATGTTCACATTCGAATTCGGTTACAAAGGTTAGCATGTTGAAGACTAACTTGTTTTTGGTTAGTGAGTAGTGTTCGATATGAATTTTGGTTACACTCTCAAATTGAACCTCGTTTTGTGAGTAATGTTCAAACATACTCTCTCCCCTCAAAAACTCAAAGCTAGGGTTCGGAAAAAATTTTGGTTTCTCTCTTCTCCGGCTGCACCGCATCGCTATGCCGACACCTGGTTGGTGTGGCTAGACGAGAGATTTAAGGGTGGCCAGTTAGTGGCGGTTCCCTAATGGTTGGCAATGGTGAGCTGAGAGTGGAAGTCTCTCCATGAGGGTGGCTGAGAAGTTGCAGATTATGGGTTGCAATTGGGTTATGGCAGAGGGTTTGTCGTTGATCTAAACTATCATGGTCGTTTCAGTCTTGCCGACATGTGAGGTGAACTGAATTGATGGCGGCGCGAGGCGAATTTGTAAAGGAGAACGCGGCGGCGAAGGGTGGTGCCTGGATCTAGGTTGGGTCCACCTGCTTTGTTTTGGTTGGATATCGTGGAGGGTGGTACCTCCCCTTGAGATGTGGACGACGATGCGCGTCAGATGACGGTGGACATTGGCAGCGGGGACCAGATGGTTAGTTGTCCATCCTCTTTGAGCAAGGGTTTTGTCCTCCTTTTCGAGTGAGGATTTAGGGTTTGGTATGTTGGTGTTGTCGTGTCGTTAGGTGTGCCTATGATGTATGTTACAAGTCACTAAGTATAAGCAACAATCTTTGATTAATTTAGAAGGAATCTCTATCCCCACAGTTATGTTACTACAAATGTTGGCCACTTGGTGTCACTCGTAGTAGAATCTTAAGTAGACATAGCCTTGTTATCAAGACAAGATATGTGAACCGCTATAAGTCTTGTGTCGTCTCGCTCATTCTTTGTCTCGCTTCTTACTTAGTCTCCTGATTGACACATATACCATATATGTTAAGAAATAATTTTCATACACAATTACATAGTTTGATGATATGATGTACAAAATGTAGAAGCAACCCATCGAGAGTTGTGACCTAAGTGATTTTTCTGTTTGCTACTTTTGTAACCGAAAAAAGAAAAATCATATACTCAAAACCTATCTGACCAAACTATCAAAGTCGAGCTTCACACCGGAAAAGAAGATTGAGCTTATCTCGACTTAGATGGGTATCAAGTTGATAGTGTTCAATTAATTGAGATTATGTATTTTAACCCTACGCTCCTTATAAGGTAATCATTTGTATTTTGTATGCTTGAAAAGAAAAAAACCTAACTGACGGTTCTTGTACGGACACTGGAAGTCCCCACCCCATGGGATTAGAAAACGATTACACACGCATCAAGCTAGAACTGCATCCCAAGTCTCCACGTGTTACCTGTTTAGCATTGACTATCGAATTAGTGATCAAGTTGAAATGTATATATCAGTATATGGCTGCTTTAGTAGACTAATTCAAAGTGGTCAACATTTCTTAGGATTGAAGAAGCAGAGAAGAAGAAGCACAAGAAGGCGGAGAGAATAGACTAATCTTAGCAGAGTTTATTGAAACTGTTTCTTTGAATTATTCTGGATTCTTGAATATAACTTCATTCATACACATGCATAAACCGATTCCGAGGCTGTGTACAAAAGGGTAATCAGATTCCTTGTTTCACAGGCAAAAATGGGAAAGCGAAAGTTGATGACGAAGAAATTCTAATTAGTTGGCCAATTTTGTTCGTAATTAGTTTTGTCATAAACTCTTCGCCTAATTCTGATTGGAAATAACTTGGGTGACCATATATGGTCACTTATGAGTGATAAACACTAATGAGAGATAGATCTGTGTTAACAATAATTATAAACAAACATGTAAAATACCCAAAACCCCTATGTTATGTTTTTAAATTGCAGCCAAACATTTTAAAATAGACACGTGTCTCATGTTTATTGGTTGTGGTCACCTTAAGATGACCAGCCCTTGTTACCGAAGTAGGGATTAGGGGTTGAATACAAAAGCTCTTATACAAAAAAGAAGGATCGAAGGGTTCCACCCGTAGAGAATGGACCAAAGAATGGTGGTGATCGACGATGATGCCATGATGGTGATCGGATTTCATATATTCCTGCATTTATACTGATGGCTCATAGTGGTTCAAGTTCTCTCTGTTGTGACTTCTCATTCTTGCCATTAACAATGGGAAAGCCAGAGTTTGTTGACCTAGTTAGTACTCTGCAATACTAAATCTTGACGAACACAAATTTCATACTCAATATCATAATTTAGCCCTAGTTGCAAGGTGCCAAGTCAAAGCTTCACAATCTGGTAATTAAAGAATGAAACTGTTTTACTCTGCAGTAATTTGAGTGCGTGACTAATAGTTCAAGTGTTTTGCACGAAACAAAGTGAAGTTTAGACGAAGCAGTCTGCCAGTCTAGTATTACAAATGGTTACTGAACTTTAGTCTGTTTCCGATCTAGATTAACATCTGCTCCGGCGAAATATGACCCTCGGTGCTTTTGATCCCTTCTCCGGCGACCATTCATTCCCATAGCGTTGATAAGACTATGTTAATTAGGTGATTTTGAAACGGTAGGTAAGCATTGGCTTGAATAAGGGGACCAAACTCATAGCTAGCATATCCTTCTGCTAGATATTATTTTGTGATAATTACCCAAGCAACTATAAAACTAGATGCTCGTGTTCATCCTATCCAAATTGCAGATCTGTTCGAAAATCTTACAGAAGGTTATTAGCTAGCTAATCATTGGGGGTTTCACCCTAGGAAACTTGCCTCCTTCCAACAAGATCAGATTCAACCGGCCTATATTATAAGTTGCAGTCCATCTTAATCCTCATAAATAGACAATAGATAACTTCACATTTGTCAAATAGGGATAGAGTGAAGCCCTGCATAGTTTAAAACACAATTCTTGTGTAATGATTAAGTAGTACTTGGTGCATATCTTTAACTAGGTCTTGTTGTCACTTAGTGCACTTCCAGGATAAGGTCATGGCCTTTAAACAAAGGCTTGATGGAGTTTTAATACAAGCTGTTGAGATATTCAAGCTGTAGACTAAATAGGAAGTGGAGGATGATGATAGAGTATTTAGAATTAGACAACTGTATGGTGATGGAAGTGACTCAAATTAATTAAGTAAAGCAACCTCTTATTTTAATTTGATGTGGTAGTCACATAGGCAAGGTGTTGCAGATGATTCTATAATCTGGGTTTAGTGGTTAGAAGCTAGGTAGGAGAAAAGAAAGCAACCTTTTGAAATAGAAGAGTGGGAAATACAGTATCAACTGTTGATCATGACCTGAAGCAGCTCTAAAAGCCAAAGCACCTGTATGGAGTGTGTCCGCTTCTTCTACATGCCTTGGTCTGTTCTTATGCATGTCTTAGAGTTCCATAGTTTTTGTTGTGTGAGACAGACCAAGGATTTAATAGAAATTGAAACTGTACATAGCCTGATTTTGAGTTTACCAGTAATAGATATGGAAATCTGAAACTGAAGGAGGCATAATTTAAGATATGGATTTTGTTCAAATAGGTATAGTTGAAAATTTATCAAAGTTGAGAAGAAAAAATGAAACTTTAGTTTTTCAATACACATTTGACGTTTTTTATTTTATTGATTCGGTTTTTTTTGAATCATTATTGATTCGGTTGTGGTTATTATGTTCAAGTCAATAAGACAATAGGTATGACTTGGTATATATGTATATTGCTTTGCCCTTTGGCAAAGTTTAGGGGCAGATGGCTCTTATTGATGGCTTGAAGCAAAGAAAAGTTTCTACTCTTTGGTAACTTCATATTGATGCTACATAATTGTCTTTGCCATGACAACATAAGCCCTGTAGAGTCCATAAGGTGTACCTGTCTTGCATTATAAAAGAAGACTAATGCATACTCCTATAGTCAAATACTCAAATTCATGGTGGTTGGAAATGTTCCAAGAAATTGGTTGAGAACTTGAGGAAGAGGAAACTTTAAACTAAAGATCCTCTTTGATTGGTATGGATCAACTGGGGAGCAGGAGTACAAGGCTTTCCACCCCTTCCATAGAAGGCATGCACCACCACTGTACTACTTGTGAGTTTAACATGGTATTGGAGCAAGCATATATCACTTGTTGATTATTATTGAGTAGTAATTGTTTTTCCCTATTATTGAGAATACTAAATTGACAATTCACCAACACTAGAATGGGTGAATTGATGCTCAAACTTATATAAGGGAGTAAAGACAGGAAGCCACTCTCAATGTTTCAGATTTAAAGGACAGGCCGGGAAATGATTGAAGGCAACCTGTAGCATATATCACAATGAATGCTCACCTGCTAAGTGACTTCCAAAGATAAACAAAGCCAACTACTTTCCAACCAAATTCAATATATGTCCAAAACCAGTGAACAACTGAACATAATTCCAATTTCAAACTTAATGAACTATTTTCTGCATAATATTTTTCTGTAATAATGTGGTCACATAGAGAATCATAAAATATGAAATTTTAGACTATATAGCAGGGATTAGCAGCATTATGAATGTGATCTCTATTTTTGTTGAGCATTATGAACCTGAATTCATATATTACTTCTTGCTTCTTAATAATGAGTCAATAGTCCACCATTTTTTTTCTAAACCCTAAAATCGAGCAGCCTTGTTTTTCCCGATTTCTGACCAAAATTCCGACTGCCTTCCGCCGGAATTTTATATCCCCAGAAAGCTCTCTCCTCCCCGGATCCAACGCCGCCGGTCTCACCCTGAGAACCGGCCGCCGGAAGATTCCAGACCGCCGCCGCTATCGACCACCGGTTCACCACATTCCCTTGCTCCGATCAACCTGAAATTTTGACAGCAGCTTCCCCATCCAGTGCTGCTCCTCCTATCAAATTTTCAGCCCCAAATTAGAAGTATAAGTAGGCGAAACGTTATTTCTCCTCTCGGCAGCCTCTAGAAAGGTATGTTTTTTGAAATCTTAAACTTTTCCAAGTTCAATAACTCGGGGAGGATAAAATCCTTTCCTCCTTTCTCCATCTCCATTCTATGCTTGGGATTTTGTGCGTGCAGGTACCCAAATCCCGGAATTTTATTCGCGGGTCAAGAGTGTGTTTGATCACTCTTGTTTCTTTGTCCGGGTTGTGTTTGATCAACCCCGACCTTTCACCGGATTGTGTTTGATCAATCCGAGGCCTTTTTCCGAATTGTGTTTGATCAATTCGCGGCTTTCCCGGATTGTGTATGATCAATCCGAAGGACAAACCATTAAAAGCATCGTTTGTGACCTCTATCGAGTCTCATAACAGCTTGGTTTTGTATGCAAGAGCAATGTAACATTCTGCTTCTTTGAGTTTTGACGTACTAGATGCCTAAGGCGGATCTTCGCTTGGTATCTGTGGAACCTTTCATTGGAAAGGATTAAACCACATGTTTTGACCCCCAAGCTAACAAGCCTAGATGCCGATATTTCACATCTCATGCGCTCAAAGTCTTTGACGCGCCACATCGACAAAAGCCTTCAATGGCAATCTGTGCAAAAAGTAATGACCACAAAGTACTGTGGAATGCACTCATGGAGCGTTTCTCGAAACGTTCATATAACTCTACTTGTTGAGTTATTAGTCAAGTGGATTGCTTACCACCTTAATTGACTACATATTGTTGATGATCTTTTGTGGCATCATGATCCATAATTTTTTAGCGGATTCGATCATCATCAAGTTCTCTAGGTCCTCCAAGTTGGTGTGGAATTACCAACGAGACTTGATTTTGATCATAC
>NC_020492.1:19614442-19616017 GCF_000184155.1 Fragaria vesca subsp. vesca | reverse complement strand
ATCGCCCACGTGTTTCCGGTTAAGTCTTCTACCCTATAGCGGATTTTTCATCATCAATTGTTCAACTAGGCTCATCCAAGCTCAGTGTGATGTCTTAGAATTGTCCGAAATTAAGGAGATAGTGGTTTTAAGTGTGCCTCGCACTACCGACCCTCCACGAACATGCCTGGTCATACTGACTTGGAGTTACCGAAAGCTTTTGATTTTGGATCCCCCTACGCTATTAAACCAATTGCCGTCTTGCAAAAGACGTTGAAGACTTATTAAAGCTGGAAAATTATCATCATAATCGGATCCTCTAGGTCCTCTGAGTTAGTTTATGTTCATGTCAGGGAGCTTTTGCTAACTAGTCATGGAGTTTATGACCTTAGAACGATCGAAAGGACTTGGTTTTGATTATACACACGTCATTTTTGGCTAAGGTAAAAGCCTACACGCCACCTGCAAGCTTCACAGCTTCGCACATGCCAAATCTGCGAAAAACAGCAATCAGTCCCTTCTGGACAGTCAACTTCGTTTGAGCTTTGTGAACAGCTCCGGACGAACCAGATAATGAGCTTTATATCATTGGAAAGCTCTATGAGTCTAGTTTTCAGAACTTTTAACGGTTCGTCCATATCTATTTTAACGAAGAAGTTATGGCTGTTTTAGTGCGCAAAGATCATTCTGCGCGGAAATTTTTATGCACTCTCGGGATTGCAGCTTTTCGTAGCTTCTTTCAATCCTTCTAAATGGTTCAAGTAGAACTATTTACTCGCCTATCTACTCCTTGTAGTTATGTCTCATAGAGACATTGAGTGTTTTGCAGATAGTGGAACTATCCACAACATTTGAAGGAACCATGTTGAGCTTTAAAGACATTCATGCTAATGGTTTTCATTTGAAAACACATTGTGAGAATGAACAAGAATTCTTTTGTGTATACCTTCTCATGAATGTGGATTGAAGCGCATCTTGGAGAAATTCATGAGTCAATCTAGTGGACTGTATGTCACTATGATTCGAATATCGAATCTCATGTTGTCACCAAACATGATATTTGGGACACTGACTCATATAGGCTTTGGTTTGACTAAATTGGTCAACCTGGAACAGATATAATGATCCAAATTTTGAGAAATTCTCATGGACATCCATTCTTCCACTAAAAACGAAGACATTTGAGACCTAGCATCACCATGAAGCATGGTGGTGACCCGGGGGACATTGACGTCACCCGAACATGACTCCAACTTCCTGGAGGTCGTCCGGTCAATTTCTCAAGCAATTGAGGTGCACCGGCCTTTCCTCGATGTCGCATTGGCCCCCTGCAATGCTCATTACTCGTTTTGAAAGCCTATTCTTTAGCTAAATTAGGAGTGAGACCCTCCTATGCTAAATAACACAAAAGTGAACATTCTATTCTTACATAAAATTATGTAGATAGATACAACCAACTTGCGGACACCTTTTATGTTTTATGGTGTTGGTTGAAGTGTTAGCACACTGGTCACGTGTTACACTATTATCTACTGCTTATACTGCTTATACTTCTACGGGCTCACTACCCATTCTTTAAAGAAGTTCATCGGGATG
>NC_020492.1:19613656-19614412 GCF_000184155.1 Fragaria vesca subsp. vesca | reverse complement strand
TTGTTAGATAGCGTAGTGAGAGTAAGAGCTTAGACTCACCTTATGGCGCAAGGTCTTTCACTAACACGCACTGGGATCAACTACGATGAGATATGCTCTCGTAATGGATGTCATTGAACTCCACTACTTTGTCAGTTTGGTAGTTTCCGAATAACTGAACAAGCAGCCTATGAATGTGGTCATAATAACATCTCTATGGGATCAGAGATATACATGAAGATCTTAAACGGACTTCATTCATCCGAATCAAGTGGCTCCAAACCACAGGAGCATGCGTTTGCTAAATGTATTGAAACGCACATAAACTCTACTTGATTTGGAAGGGATATGGTGAATTATGCCTTTGCGTGTTCATTCCGGATTTACATGGACTCTTGATGGATCAAGAGATGCCAATATGTATCAACATCTGAAGAAAAAGATCTTGGGAAGACATGGTCTCGATAAGGCACTCGATGACTGTATTGATGATGATTTTCCATCAATCGGCTTAGGCGCTCTATAACTAGTGAGGCCTACATATACTCCCATGATTAGTCAAGGTCTTTGCTCTAAAGAGAGATCCGTTGTTTTGTCTAAAGCAAGATGACAAATATGTGTTAAGAGATGGAGTTCCCATCTAAGTACAATTAGACGCATCAATGTACTCAACACAATACGAAAGACTTGACATCTCATTCGCTATGAAAAGTTGTAAAGCTAAGTGTAGCTATGCGCCCACGCAACGCCAATGTAATGGCAGTAACTCATTTTCAA
>NC_020492.1:19609865-19613636 GCF_000184155.1 Fragaria vesca subsp. vesca | reverse complement strand
GGGAGTGTTCTAGGATATCTCTACTGTGTGCCTTGGCCTTATGCCAATAGGATATGTAGTTAGACTAGATCTATGTATTCATATCCTTACCATATTGGTATTGTGTAATTCCCTATATAAAGGGCTCCTATCAATGAATAAGATGATAATTCTCTTGCTATCTCTTTGTCTCTACCATTAATCCTTCATCAATTTTATTTTTCTAATGACTTTTTAAGTACTGCATCGTACATGATCATTATTAATAGAAACTAAGTTGCTTTGTGATATGGAGTCTTGTAGAGTACTATTGCAAAGTACTACAAAACATCATACATTCATATGCTATACTTAAATTCACCTTCATAATCGATCTTGGAGACCTGTGCAAAGTACTCTAAAGCACATCATTCTGCTAAAACTTAGCTTCAGCTTCAAGCATAAGCTAGATATCTGCTTCAAATTGTTCAGAAAAAGATTAAACAATATATCATAATGTACCAATAATTGGGGAGAAAAATCAAGCCTGTCATGGCGATTAAACTAAGTTTATGGTTTCCATTATCGATTAGGTCAACCGATGGAAAGTTGGAAACTGCTTTCACCTTGAGAAGGTTGCAGTTGCAAGTGGTCTAGCTGCTTCTACGTTCCAACAAAGATAATTATTTCTTTAATCTTAATTATAATACCCCTAATCTTGATTAGGATGCATCTTTTCACCCAAAACAGTGGTTTTCCTATTACATAATTATAGCAGAACATTGAACAGGAAAACCACTATTTTGGGATGAGTCAGATGTTGGAGCTGCATTGCAATAATAAACTTGGGACCCAAGTTGGTGAAGAACACTACACATGAGCACATGGATGAGTAGTTCATATGGGTGAGAGTGAGACAATTTTGAGAAAGACAGCTGGGTCATGTACCTACTGTGTAGTGAGTACTGGCTTATCTGAGCTAATCAAGCACCAAGTATCTGATCTGGAGTTTTGTGTTTATTTTTGTTTGTTCTCATTCTCATGTATATGTGATATTTCTAGCAGAGAAGTTTATCAACATTTTTCCTAGACCAGGAGGCAAATTTAGGACATGTCTTACTGCAAATGAGGTATTATCTCCAGCTTCACCCTTCCAGAATTTATGATCAGTGTGGGTTAGGATTTGTGACTCAACTGTTCGAAATTTTTCAGACTTACACCCTACTTATCCGGTATAGTATTTTGAAAGCGAATTATGAAGATGAAATTTACATGTGACATAATAAATTGAAGGGACATAGGGGACCAGGAAAATGTAGGGCTTTTGATTGAAACAATCCTCACGGACTCTTGTGAATGGAAAAGAATTGCAAAACAAAAAAGAAATGAACATAGAATGCTAGCATTCAATATGTACAGGTCTGCAAAAACCAAACAGCATCCAAAGGCTGTGTTATACTGCTAAGCAAAGTGGAATGATGCAGAAATAACCATCAAGAATTTTCCTTTTCCCCTTCAGTACCTTGAGCTGATTCAGCCACTAAGTCTTTGGTATAAACACGGTGGCGGCGTTCTCTGCCATATATCACCCAGAAGAGGAGCGAGAGCATAACTGAAGTAGAGACCATCACCAGGCCAATGTAGATCCATCTACTGTATCTTCTTAGGCCAGGACAATGATCCCTGTGTATGTTACTAAATGTTTCCCTCACAAATGTGCAGTCTTGTAGTTGAGCGAGTACAGGAGCATAGTTAGACAAGCCATCACCCAGACTAACTCCAGTAATCATCTGGCTGTAAAATGTTGGGGTCAAACGTCCCGTTGTGAAGCAAATCCCGGTAGGTGAAACCTGGCAGACATAACTTCCCCATACCTGCAAAGAATTTGAGTCAAGTGTCAAATAAAATTGATCTATAAATGATAATGTAGGTTATCGGTTATGTACTAAAATGTTGTAGGGAATTGGTTATTTTTACCGCTGTTGCATTGTTCATGTTCACTTCACCAGCAGTGCAAGCTCGATCAGTCAAGTCGGGAAAAAATGGGTTGCAGAGGAGTGGCACCAATGGACCAGACTGATTGAAGTACATTGGCACGAAGTTGGGAGCAAAGTTTATGTTTGAGACATTGGTGATGACCTCATTGATCAAGTCGACTAGTTGAGCAGTGACTTCCTTGCTTCGCAACATAGTTTCTTGGGCTGTTGCACTGTCCACGCAGGGAAGTAAATCATCTAATGCCGTATGCGTTGTTGGGTTTTGAACCCATTCATCCATTGCAATACAGGTATCAGCAGCCACACTAGTATGCCAAAACAAATAATATATTAGCTTTCTAATCATAACCATTAGAGTAACTGAGTAAGGAAATGCAAAACCTTTGAATGAAAAAGTAACACACATACATTGTCACACACACTGACACAGACATAAAAAAGAAACTTCCAAGTGAAAACTAGTCCTAAGATGCAATTGAACTTATATATTGATGACCAAAGTAACTACAGAGCTGAAAATTTTCATACTTAGCATGTAAGATTAATGGAAAACCTTCGAATAAAATCCAAGAAGGGCATTTGTTACCATGACATGCTCAGCATTCAGAAATCAGAAACATGGACAAGAATAACACCACACTAATTCTGCGCTAAGGAAAGGCTCCAAATTAATAATAGACACAAAGCAGCAGATTTACAAAAAAATCAATGTTGATAATACTTGATACTTGTTATCCATGGGATAAAGCCAGAAAAAATAGTTCAGTCGTGGCCTTGTGGGAGAAGAATATGTTAAACTAATCACTATTCACCAAAGTATCTGTTTCTGAAAATAAAATCAAGAGTTTAAGTTATGCATGTGCCACACAGAATAAGTGTTCCAGCAACACGTATCCAGAAGAAGTTATCTTTTTGTACTAGATAGTTACTACACAAGACTTACTTATGAAGAAGAAGGAATGTGCCACACAGAATAAGTGTTCCAGCAACAAGTATCCATCCTGTGATCACTAGTCTGCAACAATTGATACAGAAATATTATGTGAGAAAATATCACAATCAACTAAAGAATGCCAAGGGGAAAAGAAAAGAAAATGAAGTATTGCATCTGATTCTTACTCACATGTACACAAGCAATTGCATGCCGAATATTGAAAATACTGGGGAAAAAAGTCGGAATAAATGTGTAAGTACCACTGTATAACATTTCCGAACCAGATATACCATCTTAATGAAGATAACAACTTACAGAATCCCAAAAATGTCAAGACAAGCATAATAGCAGCAATTATTATAAGTGCCAGTCTCCTGCATGTACAATAGATACCAATTGTATGCTGATATAAAAGAAAAGAAATATGATTAAAGAAAAAGGGAAAAAGAACAAAGAAAGCCTAGGAGTCTAACACAGATTCTATGAGTTCTCTAATGTCATCTGAATTCTCCGTTGTTTGCTGAGCAAGGGTGTTGGCAGAGAAATTTAGTTTTCCACCAATCTGATCAATATCAGTTTGAACGTTAGCAGGTAAAAACACTTGATCCACTCCAAGCTGCTTAGCTGCAGCAAGATAATCTGATGCATTCCTTAACTGGCCAACCGTAACATCTGCCTGATTTACAACATACTCCAATGTACTTGTCGTGCTATCATGAAACTTCTTTTGACCAGTGTATAACACAACACAGCCAATCCTGTAAGCACCATATTGCAGATCATTTTTTTTTGTTTTGTTATAAAGTGCAGCTAAACATGAAGCAAACTAAATGAATGAGTGAGAGAGAGAGAGAGAGAGAGAGAGAGAGAGAGAGAGAGTAG
>NC_020492.1:19601358-19609845 GCF_000184155.1 Fragaria vesca subsp. vesca | reverse complement strand
GAGAGAGAGAGGTACATTGTGGTTATGCTGAATAGTACGAGAAATATAAGAGAAAGAGCATAAGCTGTTCGGGAGTAGCCATAAGTCTTTCTTTGACAGCAAAAGTGACAGATACAGATGAGCAGCAAGCACAAACCACAGCCCAGGAACCAGACTGCAGCAATGGCAAACAGGGGAACTGCAGTAAAACCCACAGACTGCATTCCAACAAAAATTTAGACAATTAAGGTATGTGAAAAGAAATCTAAAGGTCCATATTGAATGAAAATCAAATGTTATATGGCAATCAGAATTAACATGCATGCAACTGATGAATTGATGCAAGAGAAATGCCAGAATGTGCCACTTGAAAATACCAGAATGACTAACCGTAAATAAGTAAACTACCAATAGATACCTCTAAAATGAGTATGAGACCAAGACCATGGTCCATGTAATAGTATTGATATATTAGAACATTATAAACGATATGCTTTCTCTAAACTGATTGAGATTATGGATTTGGATACTATAAAAATGTCATTCATAAGGTTACACATGTTAATGATGTTATCAAGCAAGTGAAAAGTGTTCAAATGCTGAAAATAACACTAAATTCTTACACTTTTGCATATATAAATTTCTCCCTATAAAACAAAATGTAGTAACTTTGTCCTTTCACCCTGATTTCGAAAGCAACTTTATGATAACAGAAGACAGTTAACACAAAATGGGGACAGTGTTCATTATACCTTTATTTATTTCAAAAGGAAAAAGGCAAAAAGCAAAG
This sequence comes from Fragaria vesca subsp. vesca, assembly GCF_000184155.1. NCBI lineage: Eukaryota > Viridiplantae > Streptophyta > Magnoliopsida > Rosales > Rosaceae > Fragaria > Fragaria vesca. The sequence goes on along the minus strand of NC_020492.1, from coordinate 19,609,076 downwards.
TTCTTTGAGGAACTTACAGCCCAGTAATGACGCTCACTGATATTCCAACCTCCTGTGTACCTCTTGAAGCCATCAAGAGGATCTTTCCGGCGTGTTCGCTGCGCAGCTAACACAACCGACGAGGTCTCAATCGGAGCACTAAAGGGTCCCTCCACAACAGACCTCCCTGAAAACCCCACTTCAAAATCCCATCCTGCAAAAGTAGAAACAAAATCATAAGAAACACAATGAAGAAATAATAGGCAGAAGCTAATGAAAAAGACCGAGAACATGATTTAATATGTTAACAACCCAAATTGGAGTGAAGGTTTTTGATATAAGGATAAAATGTCACAATGTACTACCCAAAATTACTAATTTTGAAGCGTTTCAACTGTACTAGAGTGAAAGAAAGAGCGAAACTGAAAGCATTATTACTAAACAAAGAAACCCAAATGTAGAAATGGCTGGCCGCTGGCATTACTCATTAGACAAGTGAAGTGAAAAAGTACCTGGTGAAGAAGTGGGTGGTGGTGTTTGGAGTTGGAGGGTTGAAAAGTGAGAATCCACATGCGAGAAGAAGAGGAACAGAAAAATGGCCAGAAGTACAATAGAGGAGGGTAGAGATGTGGAGTATAACATCATTGTAGAATTCAGAGGCTGATAGAGAGAGGCAGAGGAGCTCAGTCTGAAGAAGAAGAAGAAGAAGAGCAAACTTTCAAAAAAAAGAAGAAGAAGAAGAGCAAAAGAAACGGTCTTGCAATGGGAATGGAGGGAGAGGATCGTCGTTGGATACTTCTGACCTTCCAGTTCCACTCAGTAGCAGATTTGTGAGCCCAGAGGTACTTTGACCGGAATACCCTCATCTTTATAACTCAATCCACCGAATGCAGTGGCAGATTCGTCAATCTACAGCCTCTGCAGGGGTGTAGAAATTCAAAAAAGGTAATTGGGTCCCAAAAACCGTGTCCTGCCTAAACGGCTCGTAACTCGAGGTAAAAAATCACCATCTCAAGGACCACAATCTCAGGCTTGTTTCTCGGCTTTTCCTAATTTCCCGCCATCCAATATTGGGCCTTAACATTGAGCCTCAAAACAGAACTCCAACCTGGGCTCGGCCCAAAACAGTAAGTTAACCCAGGCCTCGCGAAACTAATACAACTACTAGCACTAGGGTTTCCGCACATCTTTCATCTCAAAGCTTTGCAGCCTCTCTCTCTCACTCTTTTCGCGCGCCGTCGTCATCGTCCTCAACCAGAGAGACCTCAAAGATGGCGGAGCAGACGGAGAAGGCTTTCCTGAAGCAGCCCAAGGTGTTCCTCAGGTAAGCACCAGCTGAATTCTATAGTTGATAGTTAAATCTTGAAGCTTAGGAGAGAGAGATCGGTTTTTAAGTCTGAGAGATGTGAAATATTTGCAGCTCCAAGAAGACTGGGAAGGGAAAGAGGCCCGGAAAGGGAGGCAATCGCTTCTGGAAGAGCGTTGGTTTGGGATTCAAGACTCCAAGAGATGCCATTGAAGGTTCTGTTCCTTCCATCCCTTTAAGGTTTTTTTTTTTTTTTTTTTAATTTTATTTTTTTTATGTTGATAGCGAATCTGCTTCATTAATTTTACATGTTTGGCTGTAGAAAAGATTGAAAGTTTATATTTTTACCTGTTGCTATAGAAATATAATGGAATCAGCTTTTATGCTTGGGTAGATTACTGTGGGTCTCTTTTTATTTCTATAATGTTGTTTACTCAAACTCTGTTTCAGTTGTATATGTCCAGATAGTTTGACAAGTAACTCTATTTCGTTTGTAAATGCATGCTTATCAAATTGGTTTTCACTCGTATGTTTCTGTAAAACTGTAACCTTTTCTTTTTTTTGTAATTTGAAGTTATATTCTTTTGGGGATGTGAAGTGGACTTGTCAGCGAGTATTTGAGGACCAGAATTTTTCGTGATTTAGTTATGATTTTTCAAAGTTCTGCAGCAGTAATTTGCGAAAATAGCAGCACTGTCTTGATTGGTGTGTTTTAGTGGCTTTCTTTGTTCAATCTTGCTTCATGACAACAGTGTTTCAAAACTAGACATTGCCAGGTTTCAAACGGAAACAGATATATCTCAAGGTTGTACCATAGCATAGGGTTAGTGATTAGAAGTAATAGGTTCCAAAACTAAATCTTAAATTCCATCTTTCAGTTAGAATAGGATTACGTTTTGTTGCATAGAGAATTTTGTTACAGTTGTGGCCTGTAAGTTTGTTTGTATATTAAGGTTTTTTTGTAAGCTTCTATTTTGAATTTTCTTTTGTTTCGCAGTCACTCTGGTTACAATAAATTTTCTTACATTCTAATTATAGAAACCTTATATTTCGTTTAAATCGGATAAGAATCACGCTTCAATTTGAGGATTCCCAGACAAGGGTGTGATTAATGGTAAATCTGTTAATTGATTGGAAGTAGGGACGAAGTTATCTTGGTGCATTGTTGTCCAAAAATCTCCAAGGAAGTAGGGGCGAAGTTATTTATGGTTTACAATATATAATTTGTTGTCTTTCTCTGCAGGAACATACATTGATAAGAAGTGCCCTTTCACTGGCAATGTCTCCATCAGGGGTCGCATTCTGGCTGGTACCTGTCACAGTGCAAAGATGTCAAGGACTATCATTGTTCGGCGCAATTACCTCCACTACATAAAAAAATACCAGAGGTAATTCACTTCATATCCACCATGAATAAGTGTGCTGTGTTCTATTTATTGCTTCAAGGGAATTAATCTGTCTATACATTTTAGGTATGAGAAGAGGCATTCAAACATCCCAGCCCATGTTTCCCCATGCTTCCGTGTGAAGGAGGGAGATCATGTCATCATTGGGCAGTGCAGGTTAGGTTCAAACATTTTACTTGAAAATGTTGCCATTTAATTTTTCTGGATTTTGCCTCCATTGAAACTCATGTTGCATTAACTATGTGTTAATCTGAACTTTTCTTCTTTTAATTCTTGTAGGCCATTGTCAAAAACAGTAAGGTTTAATGTTCTGAAGGTTATTCCTGCTGGGTCTTCTTCTGCCTTTGGGAAGAAGGCATTCACTGGAGCATAAGATGGCATTTTGGGCAGCCTCCTAGTGTTATTTATGCAATTACAATAGATTGAGTTTCTTTTGGAACATCTTTCGTTTGCCAATTTATTTGCACCTTTATGTAATCTGAATGTTAATCTGAATGTTAAGGTTTTCCTTAGGACCATCGAAATTTTGGATCGTATTATCAAATACTGTCTTATGTCGATGGATGTTATACTGCCATTTTCTTATATTCATGGCTCTTTATGAAAGCAGACGTAATTTCCCCTAGGTTTTCATTCAAAACTGTCGAATTGGGATTTCTCATTATTCTCGAATCAGCTTCTGGTGTACTTTTTGATCGGAAACAATAGTAAAGCAAGTCTATCAAGCTACCCATCGACCAAACCTTACTCAAAATATGACGGTGAACTCAAAAATATATAGGTCCAACCGTCCAAGCTACCCAACATCTATCAAGGTTTGTGATGAACTGAACGATGATCATTCCGTTTGGATGTATTATTTGGATAGATCTCCCGGTCTATATTCTAATCTTATAAACCTCATTTGCCAGTATCAGGGACGTTCATTTCAGCTAAAATACTCAAACATGATAGATTTTAGAAACGTGATTATCTTTTGTTTGTTAACTATCCCGTTATTGAGTCCTAATTAAGTCTTCCAACTTCAAAGGAGTTCATAAACTTAGCTTTTCATTGTTTGCAACGAATGTTCAGAAGTCCACTATTTATTAGAACACTTGTGCTAATTAATTAACCTTGTGTTTCATCAAGAAACGAAACAATGTTTAGTTCAAAAAAAGAAACGAAACAATGTTTAGGATAGCAAGCCCTTCAGAGTATCTAGTGATCACCGGTGCAGGAATAAAAGACATCAAGATCGCAAAGAAGTCATATAGGATAGCCAATCCTCAGTGCGCATCGACATCTCTCCGGCGAACTACACCTTCGAAGTCCAAGCAATGAGCGCCGAAAAGCTTCCTTTCGTCCTCCCCGCAGTCTTCACAGTCGGTCCACGCACCGAAGACATGGAGGCCCTTAACAGTTACGCCAAGCTCATTTCCAACCACGACAAGAACTCCACGCTCGTCCAGGGCATCATCGAGGGCGAGACACGTGTGCTCGCAGCCTCAATGACGATGGAGGAGGTCTTCAAAGGGACTGAAGAGTTCAAGAAGGAGGGTGTTTGTCTGTTTGAAAAGGTTCAGTTGGAATTGGATCAATTAAGGGACATGAGTATTTCAGTTACTTGGGGCAGAAGATTCAGATGGATGCTGCCAACCAGGGCAAGGTTGACGTCGCCGAGGCCAAAATGAAGGGAGAGGTTGGCTCTAAGCTGAGGGACGGGCAGACATTGCAAAATGCTGCGAATACCGACTTGGAGACGAAGATCATTTCTACTCAGAGGCAAGGGGAGGGGAAGAAGGAGGAGATTAAGGTGAAGACGTAGAATCCTAGTGACACACTAATTAGACGTGGAGCGAATTGACACAATACAGAATTGAAAGGTATTGTTGTTGTCATTCTCATTCATGTAACTGAGTTATATACAAGCATGTTATAAATCTAGATCCTTAGCTATTGCAGTAATAGAAATAAGGGGTTGCAGATTAGGGCGAGATTAGTTGCGATCCAGCCTACAGACTTGCTGTTACATGCTAAGATTGAGGCTTGAGCTGTGGAGAGCAGTCAATCGCTCAATGCTGGGCAGGAAATCAGGTCGACTGTTTATCACAAATAACCCTAATTAGTCTTTGATTTTGATTAGCTTGTTTTGTATTAATGCATGCAGAGTCCTTTTCCATTAATCATAGCAAAGGAATGAAAACAGATTCCATTAACGACACAATATACGGAAATGATTTATTTACTTTTCCGTACTGATATAAAATGGAAAAGGTTTTGATATTTCCATGTAGGTGTTTGGTTGATATTTTAATTCAATTAGTAATTTATTTCCATTCCTATTACACAATATTTAATAAGTCATAATAATGAAATTGAAAGCTGTAATTTCCAATAATACTCTTTTATTAATTGCATATGTGATATATTTAAGGGAATATAAACTTTTTAAATGGTTAATTTCTGTAATTTACCTTTAACGGTGGGAATGGAAATAAAATACCACCCATCACTAGGTGTAGTCGGTTGTGCATGAAACAACCTCTCAAGCCCGTAAACCAGCAGATATTCCACCACAACCGAGGCCGCCCTGAGGTTTCCGCCCATAAGTAGGGTGGGCCGGGCCCATCCTTGGTGGGGCTTGGAACGACTGCAGAAGGCATAGGGAAGTCTACACTTGAAACAGCAAACAAGGGTGGAAGTCCCACATCGGTTTTCAAGTAAAGAGAACCCACTCTGGGCCATAAATATGGCCCAGCCACAAGCTTGTCAGGTACCATTAACTACTCCAGTAATTACATTCTATCAAAAAGCATTGACTTAAGCTTCGGAGGAGAAAAGACCGAAAGCCCCCGATCATCCTTGTAATTGCAGGTCAACGAGAGGATAGTCTATCACTCAACGGACACGCCATCAGCTTCTGCAACTCTATCCGGGATTGTACAGAAACACTAGGTAATTTAATTCAGGTTTTATAAGGGAGTCAATTTCCAGTCATATCTCATTTTTTGTTTCCTTTCCAATCTTTATTTACAACCAAGCAACACATTAGAATGAAAAATGAAACTAATTTCATTTCCATACCATGATTTCCTACCATACAAACGGTTTCTTCATACCTCAAACCGAGTAAAAAAGATATTCAATAGAGATTCGGAAATCGAATCTTAGTGTTATCCCAATTAAATAATCACGTAATTAGTCTTCCGGTGCAATTTGAATGCAGAGTCATCCTTATCAATGAATATTTGGATTTCTACATAGAGACGAGAAAGGGAACCGCATCCATCAAGGAAAGAAGGATCTTGGTTACAATTTCTCCTCTATATATATAGCCAACCTCAACTCTTAACTTTCAACCTATTGTTTTCGTGTTGCTAAACAATCAAATACAAACAACATGTGTTTCTGGTGGTACAAAGTCGCCGACGCTTCCGAGTATCTTGTGATCACCGGTGCATGGATCAATGACCTGAAGATAAAAAAGAAGGCATTGATCCTCCCCGGCCAGAAATTCACCCGTATCGAGCTCTCTCCGGTCAACTACACCTTCAATGTCCAAGCCATGAGCGCCGAGAAGCTCCCGTTTATCCTCCCGGCCGTCTTCACGATCGGCCCCCAAGTCAACGACATGGATGCCATCACCAAGTACGCCAAGCTTCTCTCCAACCACGAAAAGGACTCGACACATGTCAAGGAGCTGGTCCAGGGCGTCATTGAGGGAGAGACTCGTGTGCTGGCTGCCTCGATGACGATGGAGGAGGTGTTCAAGGGGACCAAGGAGTTTAAGCAGGAGGTCTTTGAAAAGGTTCAGCTGGAGCTCAACCAGTTCGGGCTTTTCATATACAATGCGAATGTGAAACAGTTGGTGGACGTTCCAGGACACGAGTATTTCAGTTACTTGGGGCAAAAGACTCAGATGGAGGCTGCCAACCAGGCCAAGGTTGACGTGGCAGAGGCCACGATGAAGGGGGAGGTTGGTGCCAAGTTGAGGCAGGGGCAGACGCTGCAGAACGCTGCCAAGATCGATGCAGAGACGAAGATCATATCGACTCAGAGGCAAGGAGAGGGTAAGAAGGAGGAGGTTAGGGTGCACACGGAGGTCAAGGTTTTTGAGAATCAGAGAGAAGCTGAGGTGGCTGAGGCGAATGCTGAGCTGGCAAAGAAGAAGGCAGTGTGGGACAAGGAGGCGAAGGTGGCGCAGGTGGAGGCAGCCAAGGCGGTGTCGATCAGGGAGGCCCAGTTGCAGAAGGAGGTGGAGAAGGTGAATGCCATGACTAGGACCGAGAAGCTCAAGGCTGACATCTTGAGCAAGGCAATGGTTGAGGCCGAAACCAAGGCGCAGGAGGCGAGCTGGCAGCTCAACCAGAAGCAGAAGGCGGCGGATGCCATTCTATACCAGAAGGAGAAAGAGGCCGAGGCTATGAAAGCAGTTGCTGATGCACAGATGTATGCTCGTCAAAAGGCTGCTGAGGGAGAATTCTATGCAAAGAAGAAAGAGGCTGAGGGACTTGACGTAATGGGAAAAGCCCAAGGCGCTTATCTGCACTATCTTCTGGAGGCAAACGGACGCGACTATCCAGCTACGAGAGATTACATGATGATCAATAATCGGATGTATCCAGAGATTGCTAGGATTAATGCTGACGCCGTGCGCGGACTTCAGCCTAAGATTAGCATTTGGTCTAATGGCGGAGAGGCTGCAGACGGTGGTGCTGGCAGCAGCAATGCGGCTATGAAGTCGGTTGCCGGACTTTACAAGATGTTACCGCCGTTGTTCAGTACGGTGCATGAACAAACCGGAATGCTGCCTCCAAATTGGATGGGAACTTTGTCAGCTGAAGGTTCACAGCCTAAGAATATTGAAGGTTGAGAATGTGGCTGATTAAGATGGCATTGCTTAGGAGTTAATTTTTTCAGCATTTAGGTTTTGTTATTCTTATCTATTAATTTGGTCGTTTTTCTTTAATTCTTTATTGGTCAGTAACTCAAAATCAGAGGCACCTTAATTTTTTTTTGGTACAACATGTTTTTATAAAGATAGT
>NC_020492.1:19593333-19601338 GCF_000184155.1 Fragaria vesca subsp. vesca | reverse complement strand
AGGAAGGACCAAAGATCAAATTAGAACTCAGTTAAAATGGGAAGAACAAATCAAAGGATATATTGTTGACATATGATTTCGATCCCAGGTAAAAAAATTTGGTAGAGAAGACATGTTCTTCTCTTGCTACATATTCATATATATGCATGTTGTCGCCCGCGGAGCTAGAAATGCATGTTTAGGGGCCATATAAAGAATTAGTATAGACAACTGTTAGTATAGAACTTCTTCACCGAAACTTGATAATTAAACTAGATGACATAAATAATTGAAGAAACCATGGGGTGTCATGACACCCTTTGGTCTAGTCATAGCTCTGATGTTGTAGAATTTATTCTTCACATTAAAATCGGCCAAACTAGTCGGTATTATCTATATTTAACCTATGTGTGCCTACAAAAGTATAACGTAGTTTTCGTGGAAGAAAATTGATATGGTCCTTCGTGCCATTTTAAACCGTTCATGAATTCTAAGCCTCAAATGTTAGTATAGAACTTCTTCACCGAAACTTGATAATTAAACTAGATGACATAGATAATTGATCAAGAATCATGGGGTGCCATGACACCCTTTGGTCTGGTCATAGCTCTGATGTTGTAGAATTTATTCTTCACATCAGGCCCGGATTTGAATAGAGGCACAAGAGGCTTGGGACTTAGGGCCCAAAATTTAAGGGGCCCAAAAATATTTTTTTATAGTTGTTCAAATTTTATTTATTTTTTTAAATAGTTTTTTGACTATGCAATCTGACATGAATTAAAGACAACTATCCTAAAACAAAGACAATTACACGTGATGAGGGGCCAAACCATCAATTACTACTTTAAATTTGTACCCATAAAAAAGTTAAAATATTAAATAGAAGCAGTCAAACAGGTAAGATATTTGTTGTATAGATAAGATTTATAATACAATTAAGATTACTAAACCATCAAGGTTTTGGAATCCTATCTGCATAATAAGTATTTTGCATAAAAATCCTATATATTTTTGGATGTTATATGCTATTTTATATATATATATATAAAAAAAAATTAGGGACCCAACTCTGAAAGTTGGACTCAGGCCTCAAAATCTCAGGTCCGGGCCTGCTTCACATTAAAATCGGCCAAACTAGTCGGTATTATCTATATTTAACCTATGTGTGCCTACAAAAGTCTAACTTAGTTTGCGTGGAAGAAAATTGATATGGTCCTGCATGCCACTTTAAACCGTTCATGAATCCTAAGCCTCAAATGTTAGTATAGAACTTCTTCACCGAAACTTGATAATTAAACTAGATGACACAGATAATTGAAGAAACCATGGAGTGCCATGACACCCTTTGGTCTGGTCATAGCTCTGATGTTGTAGAATTTATTCTTCACATTAAAAGCGGCCAAACTAGTCAGTATCCTTATCTACATTTAGGGAAATTAGGGAAATGAATTATTATTTGTACCCGGAACACTACATGTTTTATGTTTCCCTTTAATTTCATTGGTCCACGTGTTTTATCCTTATTTCTGATTGGTGTATTTAATTACTTTTCTTTTTTTTTTCCACCCCGTGTTGGTCCCCACATGAATATAAGTTATATGATTGGCCGGGTACAACACTTGGCAGTGCCACGTGGTGTTTCGGGTACAGAAAATAATTACTCATTTATTTAACCTCTGTGTGCCTACAAAAGTCTAACGTAGTTTTCGTGGAAGAAAATTGTGGTCCTGCATGCCACTTTAAACCGTTCATGAATTCTAAGTCTCAACGACGCCAAAAAAAGAAAGAAAAGAAAGAAAGGAGACTGCTGCATTCATCATGCTGGATTAGTTTGTGTTTTTTATTTTGGTCGGAATGGATCAGTTTGTGCTTGAATACAAGGAATTACAATGACTTATGCAGCTCTGCTGGATAAGTATATTGTCTCAATTCAAGTAGCGCCTGCAATTCTTTGAATTACAAAAACATGGAATCTTCTTACCTTCGTCCTCATGGTTAAAATGGTAGTCATATGCTATCTCTTCTCCCGGGAAAATGTCCCTCTCAGCAAGAAATATAACCTGCCCATTTGGAAACCCAGCAAAGCATTACTAACTACAGAATGTGAATTCTGAATTCTGCAAAGTGTACCCTTTTTACATGGACGAACAATGCATAAAAAAGAGAACAAAAGTTAACCTTCTTTTCATTCCTCACTGATATCACCTTGGCAACGCAATTTGGCTGGTGAGGTACATCAATGACAAAAGAAAGTGAGACTCAAGAGTGGTTATTCAAGAAACAAGCTTAGGATTGAAAAAGAAGATGGAATCCAAAAAAAAAAAAACACCAACAGGTTCACTATAAGTTTAAATGTTGCATAAACATAGTCTGGTAAAGCCTATCCAACTCAAATTGAAGAGAAGAGAATTACCGAGCATGAATGGTTCACAAATGGAGCAATCCCTCCTTTGCAGGTAGCATCAATGATATGCTCTGTCTATCCTGAAAAGGTAGCACGCACTCTTGTACTGAAGATTTTTTGCAGATTGATATTCATTTTCCCTATGATTTAATGTGAAGGTTATTCTGGCTGGGTCTTCTTCTGCCTTTGGGAAGAAGGCATTCACAGGAGCAAAAAGATAGCATTTTGGGCAGTCACCTAGCTAGTGTTATTAATTTGTGCAACTACAGTAGATTGGGTTTCTTTTTTGGAACATCTGTTTTTGGCCAATTTATTTGCACTTTTATGTAATCTGAATGTTAAGGTTTTCTACAGAACCATAATTTTGAATCTTATTATCAAAATACTGTGTCTTCTGCCGAAAGTTTTTAAAACTGTGGAATCCTAGTGATACACTAATTAGACGTGGAGAAAATTGACACAATGCAGAATTTGAAAGGTGTTGTTGTCATTCTCATTCATGTAACTGAGTTATATACAAGCATGTTATCATTCTAGATCCTTAGCTAGCAATTACAGTAATTGCAAATAAGGGGTTGCAGATTAGTTGTACATGATCCTACAGATTTGATGTTAAGAATGATTTTTAGCTTGCAGCTGTACGTAGAGAGCAGTCAATGCCGGGCAGGAAATCAGGTAGACTGTTTATCACAAATAACCCTAATTAGTCTTTGATCATGATTACCTTCTTTTGTATTAATGCAGAGTCCTTGTCCTTTAACAATGCAGAGTCCTTTTCCTTTAACCATTTAACAAAGGAATGAAAAACAGATTCCATTAACGACACAAATGAGATACTGAAATAGAATCTCAGTGTTACCCTAATTAGTAATTAGTCTTCCGGTGCAATTTGAATTCATGCAGAGTACGTCCTCCTTACCAATGAGTATTCTGATTTCTACATAGAGAAGAGGAATGAAACAGAATCCATCATGGGACAGAAGGATCTTGGTTACAATTTCTCCTCTATATATAGCCAACCTCAACTCTTAACTTTCAACCTATTGTTTTCGTGTTTCGAAACAATCAAATACAAACAACATGTGTTTCTGGTGGTACAAAGTCGCCGACGCTTCCGAGTATCTGGTGATCACCGGTGCATGGATCAATGACCTGAAGATTAAAAAGAAGGCATTGATCCTCCCCGGCCAGAAATTCACCCGTATCGAGCTCTCTCCGGTCAACTACACCTTCAATGTCCAAGCCATGAGCGCCGAGAAGCTCCCGTTTATCCTCCCGGCCGTCTTCACAATCGGCCCCCAAGTCAATGACATGGAGGCCATCATCAAGTACGCCAAGCTTCTCTCTAACCACGAAAGGGACTCGGCACATGTCAAGGAGCTGGTCCAGGGCGTCATTGAGGGAGAGACTCGTGTGCTGGCGGCTTCAATGACGATGGAGGAGGTGTTCAAGGGGACCAAAGAGTTTAAGCAGGAGGTTTTCGCAAAGGTTCAGCTGGAGCTCAACCAGTTTGGGCTTTTCATATACAATGCAAATGTGAAACAGTTGGTGGACGTTCCCGGACACGAGTATTTCAGTTACTTGGGACAGAAGACTCAGATGGAGGCTGCCAACCAGGCCAAGGTTGACGTGGCGGAGGCCACAATGAAGGGGGAGGTTGGCGCCAAGTTGAGGCAGGGGCAGACGCTGCAGAACGCAGCCAAGATCGATGCAGAGACGAAGATCATATCGACTCAGAGGCAAGGAGAGGGTAAGAAGGAGGAGGTTAGGGTGCACACGGAGGTCAAGGTTTATGAGAATCAGAGAGAAGCTGAGGTGGCTGAGGCGAATGCTGAGCTGGCAAAGAAGAAGGCAGTGTGGGACAAGGAGGCGAAGGTGGCACAGGTGGAGGCAGCCAAGGCGGTGTCGATCAGGGAGGCCCAGTTGCAGAAGGAGGTGGAGAAGGTGAATGCCATGACTATGACAGAGAAGCTCAAGGCTGACATCTTGAGCAAGGCAATGGTTGAGGCTGAAACCAAGGCACAGGAGGCGAGCTGGCAGCTCAACCAGAAGCAGAAGGCGGCGGATGCCATTCTATACCAGAAGGAGAAAGAGGCCGAGGCTATGAAAGCAGTTGCTGATGCACAGATGTATGCTCGTCAAAAGGCTGCTGAGGGAGAATTCTATGCAAAGAATAAAGAGGCTGAGGCACTTGAGGCAATGGGACAAGCCCAAGGCCATTATCTGCAGTATCTTATGGAGGCAAACGGACGGGACTATTCAGCTACCAGAGATTACATGATGATCAATAATCGGATGTATCCAGAGATTGCTAGGATTAATGCTGACGCCGTGCACGGACTTCAGCCTAAGATTAGCATCTGGTCTAATGGAGGAGAGGCTGCAGACGGTGGTGCTGGCAGCAGCAATACAGCTATGAAGGAGATTGCCGGAGTTTACAAGATGTTACCACCGTTGTTCAATACGGTGCATGAGCAAACAGGCATGCTGCCTCCAAATTGGATGGGTACTTTGTCAGCTGAAGGTTCACAGCCTAAGAATATTGAAGCTTGAGAATGTGGTTGATTAAGATGGCATTGCATAGGAGTTAATTTTTTAAGCATTAGGTTTTGTTATTCATCATTAGTTTGGTTCTTTTTTTTTTAGTTCTTTGTTGGTCAGTAACTCAAAATCCGATGTAAGGCACCTTTTTTTGTTCTTTATAAAGCTAGTGTTTTCATTATTATTAATTGGCGCAGTCTTTTTTTTCTTTTTTTCTTTTTTGAAACTGATTGATCAAGACCAAATTAGAACTCAGTTAAAATCGGAAGAAGAACTGTGGAGTTCAGGTTGGTTGTGATCGTAGGACTGCTGACTTAGGGTTCGGATCGGTGGTAAAAAAATGTGGTAGAGGACACCTGCTCTTCTCTTGCTTACATAAGTACATATTCATATGCATGTCGTAAAATTCTTCACATTAAAATTGGCGAAACTAGTCAGTGTTATCTTTAGTTTACCTCTGTGTGCCTACAAAAGTCTAACGCAATTTTCGTGGAAGAAAATTGGTATGGTCCTGTGTGCACTTTAAACTGTTCATGAATTCCTAGTTTCAACGAGGCCAAAAAAAGAAAGAAAGAAAAGAGACTGCTGCATTCATCATGCTGGATCAGGTGATTGAATACAAGGATTTACAATTACTTATGCAGCTATGCTGGATAAGTATATTGTCTCAATTCAAGTAGCGCCTGCAATTCTTTGAATTACAAAAACATGGAATCTTCTTACCTTCGTCCTCATGGTTAAAATGGTAGTCATATGTTATCTCTTCTCCCGGGAAAATATCCCTCTCAGCAAGAAATACAACCTGCCCATTTGGAAACCCAGCAAAGCATTACTAACTACAGAATGTGAATTCTGAATGCTGCAAAGTTACCTGCACGAACAATGCTTAAAAAAGAGAACGAAAAGTTACCTTTTTTTCATTCCTGACTGATATCACCTTGGCAACGCAATTTGGCTGGTGAGGTACATCAATGACAAAAGAAAGTGAGACTTATTCAAGAAACAAGCTTAGGATTGAAAAAGAAGCTGGAATCCAAAAAAAACCACCAACTGGTTCACTATAAGTTTAAATTTGGCATAAACATAGTCTGGTAAAGCCTATCCAACTCAAATTGAAGAAAAGAGAATTACCGAGCATGAATGGTTCACAAATCGAGCAATCCCTCCTTTGCAGGTAGCATCAATGATATGCTCTTTGTCTATCCTGAAAAAGTAGCACGCGCTCTTGTACTGAAGTTTTTTTGCAGATTGATATTCATTTTCCCTCTTATCAGAAACACGTTGCCCCACAATTTCTCCAACATACTCGACAACCTACAAGCCCAAGGATACATCATGTTTGCAATAGTAGAAAAGTAAGTGCCTATTAAAAAGAAAACTATATATCAAACCATTTCATCACGGGAAATGAACCGAGATGTGTAAAGACCAAGGGCATGTATGCCAGATTTGTATACTACAAGATGCTTCCACAACTTTGCTTGCTTATAGCGTGTGTATTCTTTCTGCAAGTAAGAGGAAAGCTATATGGGTAAGTAGTCTGAGCATGATGTCATAAACAGGAAAAAGTCTCGGAAAAGTGACAAACAGGCAAATAAATTCAAACCATATTCATTAGTTGACAAGGGAAGATAAAGAAAAGCCAACTGGTTTTCATGTTACACATTAAGTTATCAATTACATCAAGAAACCATATCCATCTTTCTTCCAGTGGGTTACCCTGATAATTTACCACACCACATTTCCACAAAACAAGTTGGACAACCAAAAATTTCACATTTCATTTCCAAGTATGACACAAGCGAATGATGACTTGAAAACTAAACAAAGATTGAGCCTTGTTAACATGATCTGAAATGAGACATACTTTTTACATGTGCATCCTCTTAGCCGTAGAGGTGATTGCATCATAATTTATACAACACTGACAGACAAACCAATTACAACGATGACATACTCTTATATACATACCCGAGAGTCATGCTCGATTTCAGATATTGCCAGTTTAGGAAGCTCCTGTGTGCATGACTTCTGCCCATTAATATACGCCCAAGCATTCAACTGCTCCTGAGGAACAAGGCATCCATCACTTCCCTTCGATCGATCACAATAGTTATGCCTGAAGCCATCACGTTTACGGCCCTTGTAACCCTACACACATATACCAAGAAAAAGAAAATCATAAAATAAATACCTCAGTCACTTGGAAACCTTAAACACATACATAACACCTCAACACAAATATGTGTGTATTGCCTTAGTCCCCAGTTACATCAGTCGTACACTCACACAGTCAAACCCTTACACACAGTATAAGAACAAAAACAAAAGCAAAAATGTCAAAACCTTCAAAGGCCAACTACCTCAGTTCTGGCGCACACTAATTTCTTTTCGTCCAGACAACCAGCTTCAGTGTCAACAGGGTATTCTGATTTGTATATGGGATGTGTAGCATGTAGTCCACATCTTCCATAAAAGCCAACATTCTCATTGTCAACACCTTCAACCTCAGTTTGCAACAGACCCTGAATGGGGAATGCAGAAGAAAACCATTGACAAATAGCACAACATAGGTAGAGTAGCCTTATCCTTTTTTACCTCCGTACTATAAGTAACATGAACCATTATACATAAGAAAGGTCAAGGATGTACAATTCAAAACGCAGTTTAGAAAGAGGAAAGACCTTCTGATGAGCACACCATGGGTGAAATCGAACAGAACAATTTTCAACCCTGCACTGTATACATGAGCCCCCCGCTCGCTTACACATACAGCAAACCTGGAAAGGAGAAGAAAAGGAAAAAGAATAAGAAAATAATGCCAAGCCACATAGAGAATAAAATCTATACTTCACATAGAAAATGTTATAATGCTTTCTCTGCTTTGGGGTGATTACCAAAACTAATTGTGATTTAAAACTTTCCAAATACTAAATCACATATGTAACACACACACAATATATATATATATATATATATATACAGGAAGGATATGAAGCGGACGTCCGCACTCGGCTTAAAGTGCGGACGTCCGTCCGTTCTCCACCCTCCGGCGCCGGAGGGTGGAGAACGGACGGACGT
>NC_020492.1:19537179-19593313 GCF_000184155.1 Fragaria vesca subsp. vesca | reverse complement strand
AAAAACGAAAGATCCCTTACGTAGGAAGGACTAGCTATATATATATATATATACAGGAAGGATATGAAGCGGACGTCCGCACTCGGCTTAAAGTGCGGACATCCAGTGCGGACGTCCGTCCGTTCTCCACCCTCCGGTGCCGGCGCCGGCGCGCCTCCACCCCAGAAGACTCCAGCAGCGTCCCCGACCACTTTCCCTCCCCGGCGAGTCCATTCTTTTCCGGTTTTCCGGCGAGATCACCCAAAACTTCAAACAAAGTCGATCTCGCCGGAAACTGGAAAAAACGGACTCGCCGGGGAGGGGAAGTGGTCGGGGATGCTGCTGGAGTCTTCTGGGATGGAGGCGCGCCGTCGCCGGCGCCGGAGGATGGAGAACGGACGGACGTCCGCACTTTAAGCCGACGTCCACTCTACATCCTTTCTGTATATATATATATATATATATATATATATTCTGCTTCCAATTATTGTTTTTAACCCTTACCGCATCATCGGTGGAGAGGGGAACACAAGAGACATCAAAAGCACTCATGGTGTCAACATTGGGGCATCGTGTTTCAGGAGTCCAAAGCCCGCAAACCATATGAACCCACTGTTTAGTAGCCGAATCAACTAATCCCATGGTAATGCTGTTATGTACCTTTGTCTTACTAACACTAGGGGAATTCTCAACACCATCCACTCTGTATGACATACCCCTTTTACAATGAGCTGCTGCCAAAGGTTGGCCACTTTGTTGAGACACAAAAAGGGAAGAGCTTTCAGAATGTCTATAGCCCGAGCAATGCAATCCAGTTGAGTCTTTTTGCAAAGTTTTAATAGAACATAGCTCATTCTTAGGCCCACATTCCGTTTCAATGTTCCAAGCTCTTAAAATGCTTACAGCAATTGTCTGACTCCGTAGTGCTTGAGTCATGGCACCACCGCCATAACCACAAAGAACGCATACCTAAACACGAGAACAATCAAATTGGAAAACCATACACTAAAAAAGTAAAAAGGGTTGAAGAGAAATGAAAATGAAATCCATCTCACAATCTCTCGTGTTTCACAAATCTTTTCAATAAAATAGGTACTTTTTAACATTATTAAAATAAAGGAATAGATAAATTTGGAATAACAGCTTTCCTCTTACAATATCTTTTGAGCTCATCCGACATGGTCTGCAAGACCAACAGCCCTTAGGTACTTTGGACACACCATAACAAGCCTGATGCACCTATTGATCACAACATTACTCAGAATCACCAATCTATCAATCACAAAACTGTATTTGCAAGAAAAACTACAGAGAAAACTGAAGTTGAAGATGCTCTGGATAGCCACATACTCTGACTGAACATTGACTACACTCCAATAAAATATTGATTTCATCTTGGTTTGAGCTACCACAGACGCAGCAAATTGGATCTGAGTCGCAATTACAATGGCACCTGTGCTCTTGAGTAGAACTGCACTAAAACCAAAACACTGTAACCAATCATCTCCATTTATAATTCACATTCAGAACCATCATTTATCGAAGGCAAGAATCGAAAACCTTCTCATTTTTGATTCCTTACAAAAACTATATAAGAAAACTGCAAATGTAAAATAACCACTGGGGTCTTTTCAAGCTCACTTTTTAGCACTATGTTGGCATAACCCACTATCTTCACCAGTATTTACAAGTTTGCCGTCGTTTGCTGGCCGGAAATTTGAAATCTTTGATACAGAAGAACTTTTAAAGCCAGTATCGTCCCCTGATGAACAAGTAGAGCCAAAAGCCAGTTACATCACAATTAAGTTTATGAACAGAAAACTTAAACATGTAATAGTTGCATATGTCCTGTATGAACCATCACACTTTCAGAAATCTTCCCTACATCAGTTATTGTCTTTCTGCTGTTGCAAAATCAAGATATGTTTTGTTTTTTTGTACCTATTTTTCAAAAGGAAGTAACAACTGATACTAAGAACACATGTATGTTAGCCAAATTAAAACTTTCACTTGGGCAATTAAGAGTATTCTCATTTACCAGAAAAAATATTTTGAATAGATTGTTCCTTGGTGTTCAGAACCCTACAGCGATGCTGAAGTCAGGGACATCAATCCCTAAAAGGAACTTAACTTAAAAGCTCTACTATAACCAAGAACACTTCCTATATCAGGGAACAACGAAAGTATGTAGCTTCAACCTAAGTTTAAATGAAACAGAAACAAAGCAACAATGTATCTTTACCTTTTTCTGTAAATTCATATATGCTGCGTTTCCGAATTTCCTTAGGCTTCATCTGCAATTGAGTATGGGTAATACTGTCTAGCTTTTGATGATCCTTTTCACTTTGAACATCTCCTTGTTTCTCCATTGAGAACAGCTCTTTATGAATCTCTCTCTCTCCAGGGGAGCATTCTTTCTTCTTTTTTCTCATGGAAGTATCATTAACTTTAACCATAGCATCATGACATTTGTATTTTTCAGTCTTCAAGTCATATGTATTGCATATGGCAGCCCCACCAAGTTTCTTCTTCCTCATGGAACTTGATTTAGAGTTGCAAAGTTTGGGGAGTATGCACTTGCGGGAAGAATTAAGAACCCTGCTGAGAGGAACAAGTTTTGCCGGTTTTGACATTCGTCCAGTCGAACTTCCATCAGTTAATTCACCATATATTCCGCATACTATTGGCCTTGCTTTCCTATGACCAATCTTCACTTGCTGACTACATGTCGATTTGAAACCATCTACAGAATTGTACTTGGTTCTTTTAGTATCTTTTCTACTAGATTCTTGTATCTGGAACTGCCTGAAAGCATTGGAACTGCAATCTCTTTTACATGTCTTCCCACCAGAAACTTCAGGAAGTTCATGATTGTTAGCACCACCATTTAATTCTGTCTGGAAAACATTATTCACCTCACTCTCTTTGTCATCATGCAGTTTGTGTAAATCACTTCTAAGCAAGAGTTTCTTTGCTGAAGATGATATATGTAGTCTGGGTTTAGAACTAGATTGAGTAATGCAATTTCCAGTGACATGAGTTCCCGATTTCCTTGATGTTGAAAGCATCATTAAACTCTTTGATGGTTGGGAGGTGAACTGTGAAGTACCATTACTATTGTGATTCTCTTGTCGTACTCGAGAAGAATCTGAATTGGAACATGAAGCATTCAATTCCAATGCTAGTTCTCTCTTTCTCTTCCCAATCTTCAAGCCTTGTTCTAAGTTCTGAAGATGTTTGTCTTTATCACGAAGGGCAAGCCCAGCTGGGATTTGATCTCGACCTTTCTGCCATGTTAAAGAGTTTAGTAGTTTTAGGTCATCAAGAAGGCAAGATGAAGATTCATGATTTAAATTCTTGGGAGCCCCAACTTTTTTAAGGCTAGAACCAGTAGAGGCAAGGAACTTGGCACTTCTTTCACTTTCAAGTGCATCATCTGATGACCACGCTTTGTCAATGCCTGATCCTTCATCAACAACAAAATTGCTTCCACATCCATGATCCCCAGGATCATTAGTTGAAGATTCCATATTGTTAAACTCTATTGATGGCTGACTAACCACAGGAGCAGAGCATCCAGAAGATATATTAGACACTTCATGCTCTTTCATGGAGTCCGCTATCTGCACAGTCCCATTGAAGCATTTAACACAAGTATCTCCAAGTTTCTCTCTGTCTTCTCTTGTTGCATCAAACAGATTAGCTAAGCGGTCCACACGCGTCACATCAGAAACCCCTTTGACCTTACTTGGCACATCTCTCCACTGAGAAGTATGATAAGCATTGTTCTTGGTTACTTCCCCACTCAGCTTTCTCTTATGATCCAAGGAAACAGTTTTATCCTTCGGAATTAAATGGCTGTTAGAAAATTGTGGAGAAAGTATCATAGAGGCTTCACTGTTGACTGTTCCCATTTGTACCTTAGACACCGCAGAAAAGCTTCCAACTCTTGATTCAGAATTCATTTCTAAACAATTTCTGTAGGCTGCATGACTGGAGCTGCCCCGAAAATTACCACAGGGCACTTTGTGGCAGCACCTTTCATGCTCACTAGGCTCAGGGACATTCTTTGACTTTTCACTTCTAACATACCAAAAAGAATATATAAAGAAGATAATTGTTAGAGGACAAGTATAGCAGAGAATCAATTAAGAAAAACTATATTATAGATCCAATCCGCTAAAAAGGAAATCTCATGACTAAACCAGTAGTACAAATATTTACCAAGTATGCAATAAGATATAGTTTTATATATTCTTAAGTGAGTGGCGTACGGGGGACTTAACCTTCTAATTGATGCCAAGTTCCTGAACATGCTGCAAGCTAAGAGTTGGGAGTGTGATATTTTTGAATGTACGAGTATATAGTTATTTGCAAATGGATTTACAATTGCCACGATATGACCGCGTGCACTTAACAATTGAAGAAAAGGCATCATTGTAAATAAAGAGATAAGGGATCCAACCGGTCACAAAATATTTCAAAACCTCTATCAAATTAAAAACAGAGATTGCCGCTTCAAATGCAAGTATCAGATAGCACAAAATCACAAATGGATGATTTTCTTTGGCAATACAACCGATATATTCAAAATTTCTAAATGTCATAACCTTGAGAAATCACGTCTTGCAACGCATACTTGATGTTAACATGTAAGTGTCAACAAATCCATTTAGCAGAAATTGTGAAATCAACGTCAAAATAAAAAATTGGGATCAACCTATTTAGTGTGAAAAATGTAAGAAACGCTACAAGCCTACAACTGATTTTACATTATACATGCTAAACTAACCTTGGTGAGGGCTGCTCCTTACAAAGAGGAACAACTGAAGTTTGATGTTTCAGACCAACTTCTTTAAAATGTATTGCATTTCCTTGTTTATATTGTGAGAATTGACAACAGCAGTTAACACCTGAATGATCACAAGGCTTCGGTAAGAAGCTACACCGCTACAGTCAATGAGTATTCAAAACAAAATTGTACATTGACAGTAAAAAAAAAAGATTGCACTCGCCTGTCAGGGAAGCAAAACCTTCATCAGTTCCAATCCTACAGGTAACATCAGATGGATGTGGATTAACCCCAGCTTCAGAAACATCATGTTTATCGCTAAGACTAAGTTTGTGGCTTTGCTTCCCAGATGCTGAAGTATCTACGCGAGACTGCTGCATATAAGTAGAGCAACCAACTCTTCCTTCCCCTTGGTTCTTGGAAGGGGAAGGCAACTTCGATATCTCTTGCATTTGCCTTGTTGCATGCACTTGTAATGTATCATCAGGCAAATGAGTGTGAACTCCAACAAACTCTTCCCTATAGAAAGGCGGTATCAGATCTGCTAAAGAGGTTGATGCACTCACAGGAATACCTTTTGAGACTGCCTGAGTAGGAATCCCAGATCCCATAGATGAAGCCATGGGTCGAAGATAGACATGATCAACTTGCCCACTATTTGCCAAAGAATTAACCTTCTCAGGATAATTGGACATTATTTTGGATTCAGGTGTACCCAGTGGCACACCAGACAACTGATGGGAGTAGCAGCTGTTTCTATGTGCTGTTGAGAAATTAGGATCCCCATTACCACTCAACCTATTGAAAGAACTAGACACTTCCATCTCCTTGCGTATTCTGAACCCCAAATCCTTTGCAAGTTGAGAGGCATGAGCAGCAGAACTCAGCCCTTTATCATTGTCATTTAGTTTATAGGAACCCAAGTGCGACATGTCCAGTTGCCTTTCACTATTACCTCCGCTCCGCCAGACAGTAGCGAGGTCGTTCTTGTCAGATAGAGGTTCAGAATGTAGTGTATTTCTCATCGAATTCCCACTGACATTGAACATAGAGTTATTGGCTTTTGATGGTTTATTTTCTTTACATGGAGATTTCAGATTGGTAAGAAGTGAAATTACAGAATTCTGTGCTCTTTCATCATCTGTGCCATTCCTGATTACAAATGCATTATTGCCATGGTTCAACTGGTTCCAATTTCTATTCCTGCTGGGATTGGACGGGTTGGCAGAAAGACGATCACATTGCATAAATTCCACTTCTTCCCTGCAATTCGCTCCTGCAACAAGATACAAAAGTAACAGTTACATAGTTGACTAGACATTATAGGTGAAGGAGAATCTAAATAATGGAATATGATATATATATATATGTGTGTGTGTGTGTGTGTGTGCCATATATAAGAGGCTTTAGGAGTGGAGAAAAAAGGAAAGAACTTTGACGCACTGCTAGCATTCATCTGTTGAGGGAAGAGTGATTTCATTGGATTTACAACCGTGCCCAAGAGTGGCGGCCCTACAGCTGACAGGTCAGTATTTCCTGAAGTTTGAGCCAATTGGTACGGTTGACCAAGCCTAAGCTCAATATTTGAAATTGCAGCATCTCTGAAGGCACCATCCCTTGTGTTTTCAATTCTGCGAAAGTCTGATTCTTTACCATTGATTCTTCGTTCCTGTAAAGGTGGGTGGGCAATGGAAGTTCTATTGGGCACAGATCCAGTATAAGAAGAAATAAACTGGCAACTATCTTCTGCTCCATTTCCAACTAGCTTTGAAGTTGCCATGGCACGCTCCATTGTCATGTTATCTGCCATTTGCAAATTACTCTGTGAAGTACCAGTCAAAGCCTTGAGAAATGGGTTGTTACTATCCTGACTGTTCCCTTCAGGTTTATTTGATACGGCACTAATAACCAAACTCTGACATGTGATAAGATTCTTTGATAGCGGAACACCATCAAAAGACTGTTTAGAGCTTACTGAACCTCCACGTGTGAAGACCAAATCAGACGAGCTATTAGATATCTTTGGCATAGGCACACTACGTTTCATCAAACTGGCAGTTGCTGATAATTCTTCAGGCCAGTCCCATTCACTCTTATCTCCAGGGATCCTAATCTAAAGCATCATGGAGAGTATCAGAATCCAGTTTTCTCCAAACTTCAAACACTAAAAAATTCTATTTTCAGACTTTTGTAAAACTAGAATCAAACAAATATTCTACTAAAAAAAAAACAAACAAACATACAAATTTTGTTTATAAGACATCCAGTGGTCTCATAGTTTCAGTAGAACCAAGAGAAAGAAATTAGATGCAACATGACCGCAAGTAATTGACCTTATACCTAATATCAGCAAAACAGAGCAAAAGAAGTAACACCGTTGATTGACCAAAAAAATACACAGCTTATCTCAAATACAGAATTATAATTTTGCCACACATACATCCATCCACATAATGCACACAATTGAGGGAGACCGGCTGGCAAATGTGCACACAGATATACAGATAAGCACATAAGCATGCAGGCACATGCGCAAGGATCACATACACGTACAGAAGGTAGCATGCAAATAGAAGTACCACATGAAGAAAAAAAAAAAATTAAGATAAGTATTTGCCAAAAAGATCTTACCCCAAACTTCGGGAGATAGAGCTTGCACCATTGAGAAATGGTCTCTCCACTGTCCATGCGAATGGCATCCCCCGGGTTAACACCATATAATCCTGAATGCTACAAAATAAACACAGTATAGCAATATTAAACACAATAACAAGCGAGATGTTTGGAAATACAAATGATAACCAGGAGAGTTGCAGCAAGATATAAATCACTATTACCTCACAAAACTTAAAGGCAGACATGCGAAAAGAATGGCAAGAGCAAACAATACCAAGAAATCCTGTATTGCTAAAAAGTAGATAGCCACCTGTAAAAATGATAGGAACACCATTTCAGATATAAGAAAAGCTTGAAATAGCACCAAAGAAAGCAAATAGCATATCCTTATAAATCAAGATACAATCAATATCCATAAAATCACTCACTAGTAGTCGAGCAGAAAACACGAGGGCAACCATTCATAAAACTGGATGCTTGGGGCATTTTTGGTGAAGTTTCAATGTTAGCTCTACAAGCCTTCCCATTATCTGCAGGATTGGTGCCATGCCATAGACTAGATGCATGATAAGAAATAAAAGAGTTTGCTTCCAGTGGTATTGTTTGTGAAGTATGAATGCTTTCTCTACGAGCCTTCCAAGAATCTGCAGGACTAGCACTATGACATACTCTATATGCCTGATTAGATATGAAGGAATTTGCTTCCAGTGGCATTCTTTCGGAATTTTGAATATTTGCTCTAGATGCAGGACCAGCACAGTGCCATTCCCTACTCAAGGCATAAGAACTCTCTAGCTTCTCATTAACAGGGCCCGTGTGACAGATGACTACCTTGGCCAGGTCTGAACTCTGCAGATCATGCAATACAGAATTGCTGGCACAAATGGAACTTGGCACTACCTTTGATGAACCATTGTGGCAGAAGTCTGTTCCACTTTGCAGATTTGTCCAACTCAATTTTTCTGATGGTAGCCCGGTGGATGACAATGGAATGGTACTTTGAGTACTGTTTAGAATGGAATTATTACCCACTGGTAAAATTTTACCAGAGGTACAGATAGGTTGGGAATTTGAGAAATCTTGAAAACCACGCTGCAATAGCGATGGTGACCCAGATAGGAGAGACAGAAAAGAATTTCCCAAATTAACATGTTCTGATCTGTGGGAACCTGAACTCTGGATGCTGGAAAGCAGAGGATCCTGCAACCAACCCAGCATCGCCGGTCTCAAATCTTGTGAGCCACGCTGACAAGACAAATAGCCTGCATTCTCCATCTACATTGGAAATTTAAAAATGTATGTCAGTAATGTAAAAACAAACATGTTTACAATGGTATTTGGTACAATTTAGTGAACTGGAACAGCATGTGTTTCACCAGCGTGAAGGAAAATAAACATACAACAGCAAACTCCCTAATTTTAAAACCAACAGCAGAATCTTTCACAAGCACCAGTTTTAAGACCAGGCACAAACACAAATGACTATGCCATCCATTGCAAGTTCAAGAGAAAAATTCAAAATTGATGCGACCAGGATCATTTCCTCTAAAAATTAAAACTTTGTTTCCCAAAGGCTTTCTCAGTCAACAAAAACAATGTATGTTCATATCCTCTCTCCGCAAGCACGCAAAGTGTCATGCATGCATTCACATTTTCATCCTAAAGGTTTAAAGCTCCAAAACTCAGCATCAGAGCATATATACAGTAAATAATAAAGCCATCTGATTGCAAGTTAACTAAACTCATCGCTCATCTAGTCTAGTCTTCCTTTCACACTGTCCTGATCTTCATAATTCAACACCTCATATAAAATCACATCCCACATTTTCCCTAGGCATTTCTCAATTCTCAAATGTGCTCCGCTTACAATTTCCTACAGTCATTTCTCAATCTACGAAACGAAACAAATAAGAGAATTACACAGAGAATAATCACAGATTGATAAAGATTAAAACCACTAATCACCTGATTCCGTTGCTCCTGAGAAGACGACGACGAAGCCGCAGGCGGCAATGTCGAGTTGCATTTGTTCATCCACCGGTTCTCCATCGCTCGGAGCTCTCAAAACCCTAGCCTCCGGCCATCAAACGCCGCGAGTACCTCCCGGAAATGATAATAATCGGCGATCAAAGCTCCGTCCGCTACTGCATCTTCATCAGCGGAAGAAGGTGAAGAGAGCAGCAGAGAGAAACCCTAGCTTTCAATGGAGAAGAAGAAGAGAGAGAATTGTATGGAACAGAGGAGCTCTGGGAAGAAGAAGAAGAAGAAGAAGAAGAGAGAGAGAGAATCCAATGGTGTAGTGGTTCGAGGCAACTGACAGGAGCACGTCTGGGAGTGGGAGTGGAGAGAGACAGGAGGCGTTGGATTTGATTGGTTGGTGAGAGGGGGAAGGAGGGCCGTTGATTGTGAATACAGCTCGAATTCTGTGCGCCATGGTGGGAAAAGCGAGAGTCATCATAGAGGGGGGTCAGAGACAGTGTTGTCACAAGGGCAGTTAAAGCAATAAAGAAAGCTTTTGAGTAGTCAAACCAGGATGACACGTGGAATAGGGTGACTGGTGGGCAGTAGAGAGGACCCTTACTGAGATTGTGTGTGGATATTAGGAGGGTGCATTTGTAAGGGGATTTCCCTCCAGATTTGAGGAAATCCCGGCATTTGCGAGTGTACCCTGTCTTGGGTAAAAAATTGTCACTCTTGAAACCCACACCAACGCTCGGATAATGACCATGATAACCATCTCCCTCTAACGTTGGGAAGTCCAGGATGGTAGAGGTTCGAAATGGTAAAATGTGAAATGGTAATTATGAAGCTGCACCAAACGCAGCCTTAAAAGTCTGATGAAGTATTACTGCAATGGGGGACCTGATTGTTTAAAATCAAGCTTGTAATTTGTAAAGTCTGAGTGACTGATGGAAGGAATTGCAGCAACGAGGTTAATTTCTTTCAAAAGGGACTTCGTAGCATTGTAAACCTATCCAAATACTCCACTAGATAAGCATTCACCACTGTTGGTGGAATTGTGGAAATGGCGTGGTACATTCATGCCCTAGACTTGTATCCATCAATTATTTGAGCAGTAAATATTCATGATATTGCTCTTTTTAGTTGTTTGGATTTTAAGAGTTTTCCTTCATGTTATTGAAACTAGAGGTAGAGGTTCGCAGAGATATCTAACAGAGCGGAGGACAGCCCAGTAGCTGGAACAAGAACAACACAGAAAACTGAAATAATGCAGCAAAAATAACCCTATTCTACCATTTCTCACCGGATCACAAAGTGACCCTGTCAATCGTCAGCTCGTCATGATCTATGTAACTTGGGAATACAAGCTTAATAGCAAATATTTATTGTATACTAATTTTCTATATAAGCTGCAATCTTCACAGAATGCAGATGTGTTGTGCCTGATTTTTACACTCATAATCAGGCACATATGCAGCCGAACTGAGAGTTGGACATGAAGTGTTCAACTCGACTTGACAGGGAGACATGAAACTCACAAATGTGTCCATACGTGGCATTCTGCACCAAAATGTGGCACAGCTTGTATGTACAGGCTGTGTGTGTTTACATCAGCTCAAACCGGCTCTTTCACTTATGACCCCCAATTTGGAATGTTTGCTGTAGCTTCATTCACCATTTTAACCAGAGTCACCTGCAGGGTTTTGTATTTTTATAAATGTCAGGTGGATGAAATAGTTCAAGTATAGGGAAACATCAAAACAGAAGCTTCTATGGTGTCCATGGCACCCAGTAAGGACTACACATTGGGTTAGAGAAAAACAACTCTGTGAACTAGAATAAGCATGAAGCAACCTAAATATCTTTGATTACTGTATGCCTAGACTTCAATAATTAAAATAAGCGTAAGCCATTGTAGTTATATTAGCAAACTGCCAAAACTTTGACAACTTAAAAAGTATAATAACAGCATGACGATATAAGAGTCCTGCCTTGTTATTATGACTCAGCTCAGGTCAACCATAATAACCGGGTCAAGGGAGGATGCCATAAATGAAATACTCAAAATGTAACTGTAGGCCATCTAATCTATCAGACAGGAAACTCAACCGACTGTATTCCCATCCCATTTCTCATCAACCAGACCAGTAGTACTAGACCTAAATGTTAAATGAATCAACAATTTTGTAAACTAAAAAAAAATATACACTTCACAGACAAGTCAATTTCAGCAGGTCATTTACATTGGCCAATCCCCAAGCTTAAGGCCAGTTCTATTTTATTCACCAGCGACAAACTTTATAGCAACAATAACAGGTGAGAGATAATACAAGTTACATACCACACTTTCTGGGACACCAGGTGGAGGCAAAGGAAGATTTTTAGGTGGTGCAACATGATCGTAAGATCTTTTGTCAAATCTCCATTCTCCAATCTTTCCATATGTTAATTCACCCTAAAATCAGAAACATAAAAAATTATTAGCCATTCACTTACACAGAAAAGCTGAAAGATATATTCATTTCTCCAAAACTAAAAAAGAAACATTAGTCCAAAACAAACTGCCAAAAGTAATAATTTCCCCATACCTAACCACTCTAGATAAAGGTATAAATGAGCTAGTAGACAACAGAATACCTTCATATTGTAGTCACATCCATATGTGTAATGAATTATGAACTTCTTGCCAATTTCTGTATCCCATGGAGGCTGGTATGCATCACAAAACAGAAACACTAGATAGTTAAACCACACCACATATAGTGCATCAAGCATGTGAAGCAACCACTTGCTTTTCCAGCTAACAAATGGCTAACTCCCAACATTTTAAAACTTGCCATCATGAAGGTACGAAAAGAAAATAAGGATCCAACTAACCTGAAGCATGAAGTCCTTGTACAAGATATTACCAACACCATGGAGAGCAGATGCTGTTGCATAAGCATACCTATATCATGATAGAAAATAGTTTAAAATTCTTTCTGATAATCATGCAAAAGGATGGGAAATCTACAGTAATGTCATCAAAGCACTATATTGGCAAGGGAGATCTCACATTTCAAGCACCCAACCAAAAGCTTTGTCTGTTTCAGGATCCTTTTTCATTGCCAAAGAAACATTCATCCAGGTGGGTGCAATCTTCTTAAGAGCTTCCTATAAATCATTTAATTGAAAGAAACACAGTCAAAACACCGGGAAAAAAAAAACCCCAAAAAAATGTAATTAAAAACAGAGCCACGACAAGTTTAAATACCTTCCCAACAATGACGGGAGAGTTTCCAATTGGATCGATGTTAGTCACTGGTCCCTTGTCCTCAGGGTAGTATTTCCGGAGTATCCTCTCATACTTCTTAGGTTCAATGTAAAAGAAAGGAAATGCACTTCCAAGACCATCTCTTGCCAAGTTCGGTATGGGCTTGACGATTATATGATCCGGCTCAGACATTAGTATATAACTGCAAACACAATTACATTAGTACACACACAAAATGAAACCTAATGAACAAATACGACTGGTTCATTAAACGCTGAAGCTAAATAGTAAAGCATCACATACTCTTCTTTGATGTTTGCTTGCTGAAGCCACTGTACAAATGCCCATGGCCTGTTGAGAACTATATATCCCTGCCAGCACAAGAACAGAACTAAGCAACTATCGAAAACGTAAATCCTATACACAAATTTCCAGAATTTCTCCAGTTCTTGAACAAACTATCTTTACTGAAGCTTAGATTCTACCACCTCCAGTAATTCAAAACTTTTAAAGTCAGTAATTAAGATTAAAATCTGGTCAATTCTTAGTAACTAACAAACTAGAGCTCAAACTAAACCTAATCAAATATGCAAAATCTTAAACCTAAACTGCAATTCACAAAACGACAAAGGAGAACCGAAGCACGAACCTGATCCATACCAGCAGGCAAAGGCTGAGCAACGAAGGTAGGGATCTCATCCATATACTGATCAGGCTTACCAGAATGCAAGATCCTAGTGAACCCGCCCATTTCCGAGCCCGGTTCGTTCTGGAACTTCTTGAACCAGTAGTACATGATCCGAGTCTGCCACGTGTTGTACACAGAGTCCGACGCCGTCACCGCCGTGTGGAACAGTCGCTTGGAGCTCGCCGATTTCCCTCGCGATCGGTCCACCGGCATCTTGATGACGGGGTCCACGGAAAAAGAGGACGCCGACGACGAGCGCGACGGGCCGGGGAGGTCTTGCTGGAGCGGCGAATTGGCTGAGATGATGATGTTGTAGGTGATCAGAGCTACGGAGAAGGTCACCAGAATGGTGAAGAAGAAGTTGCCGCACCCCATGGCTATCTGACTCTCTCGCTCGCTGTGAGCTTTTTGGTTTTCTGTAGAAAATGGAAAGTGAATAAAGAAGAATTTGGCGGCTTCGGAAAGTCGTCTCCTATCACGTTCAGTTGTTCAGTAGCTATGCGGCGACTTTTTTTCTTATTTGATTTGGGCCCGAGTTCGCGCGAAGTGTTACAGATTGGGATTGGGCCTTTTTCTTAACGTGGGTTAGCCTAAACAGGAAGTTTGATCGAGCAGATTTCTCGATTTGACAGAAGCCGATGTTTAGGGCGGAATTGGCCACCGTTTTTCTCATTTCCGGCAGTGTAACCAACGTCAATGTGGTCAAAAACGATCTTCTGTCGAAAACGCGGAATAATAGATTTTTGGCTAGTATCTATTCATGCTATTGTATGTGACTAGATGGACTGTGCTCAACAGAATCATCTGAGCAAAATATTAGTATATGTCACACCCAGATTCACGGTTACTGACCATGAAAATCATGCTAAACCATTTTTAGATGTAAATTCAGTGGTAAAGATAATTATTTAGAACAAAAAAAATTAGTTTGCTTTCAACCGCTGAATTTACATCCAAGGATAACTGAACATAGTTCATTTGCTCGGTTATTGCCCATGTGAACACTATTGTAGCATATCAACAAAAGTCCTAAACATGATATAATTCAGTAAGTCTTCACAAGCACTTTATTGTTCTGCAGCTTTGCCTTGTTCTGTCATTCTTCCTGCAAACACTTGGTGACCCTCCCCATCTTACTCTCATTTACACAACCTTTCAATCTCATTCCTACTTGTAAGAAAAATGCGTCAATACAAGAACTACTAAATCATCTAGACTTATGTCAGTAAGTGTACGACCAAATTTTCAGTGAAGGATCAGTTGAGCTATTTCTCAACAGCATCTCTCACACGAGGGAAGCGAGTGACCCATCGAGAATATCCTGCAACACAGGACACTTTGTTAGATTGACAGGCATGAAACTAATTCCAACCACCCAGCACCACACAGCATCAAAGGTAATTAATAAGAAAAAAATTATTTATAAGAGCAGCTGATAAACCTTCCGTAATAATCTCAAGAAGATCCGTTTCTTCTTCAGCAGCATCAGACATATCCTTCAATAAATAAAAAAGGGAAATCAATTTTCTATGGCACCATTCAAGAGTTGATAATGTGAACACTGTTATAAAGGTCAAACGTCCAAGCACAATCCAATTTGTCTAGAGATTGAACCTAACTGCCTTGCTCTCCATGTTAAACATGGAGGTCAGTATGAAACACACACACACTCGTATGATATTATGCCACAGTCAACACATCATGCAGTATACCTGTCCCCATGAAGCCATGCTTCTTGCAATGAGCCGAGACAGGCTATTCAGACAGCTGTCATCAAAGTTGGGATGCTTAAGAAGAGCCTTCTCTGAAGTAAGATCAAACAGCAGTGTGCAAATACTTGAAGCCATCATTATGATTGACGGGTCATCTACACCATCTGTAATCAGTGCACAGAAATTCCAAGTAAGATGCAGAACTAATTACATAACTTTTACATTAAGAGGTACAACATGTCAACGTGCATAGAATGAAAACAAATGTTGATGATGCAGTTCTTAATTTACTATTTCCCGGAAATGAAATACTAGCAATATGCAAGAATTCCTCACAAATAAGGATTGTTGAAACATGGGTACATGACTTATTTAAAGTAAAAATTGTAAGTTCTTACATTAGAACCCAAAAACAAAAAACAATCATTGAACAGAAAGACATAACAAGTTAAGGACAGTGTAGCAAAAGAGAAAGGTAATTCTAGATTAAGAATTTTTCTAGTTCAGAGATAACATGTCTCAAGTAGTTTTTCCGGATTTATCCAGTCTTATGCTTCTAAAAGAAGCACAGGAAAAGATTAAGGGTTTAAAGTTACTATTAGATAGGTACTACTCAAAATGTTAATGCTTTCAGAAATACAAGAAATATGGGTAACAGAAGACATACAAATTTTCCAAAACTAATATAATAGGCAGTTCAAAGACATTATAGGCTGGTGCATTGTACATATTAAAGGAAAAGGAAAAGTTACTAGGTACCTGTCCACTGTGCCAACGCTTTCAACAGATTGACGAGAGTCGAATAATCCAATGGGGCTTGCACTTGATCTTTCTATTAATGAAATGAAACAGACAATTTTCATTAATTGCATACATAAGTAAATCAATATAAAATGATGTTACACTACCTTTAGAAGAAGATTCAAGATTGTATCGCATGCCAAAAAGATGCAGCCCTTATCATCCACTCTGAAACTATGCAGCCCAATCAAATTTACAAGGAAATCAACAACCTGCAAGTAGAACAAATGTGTTTTCTAAATGGCTTGTAGATGTTGAGACACAAATCAGTAGATGTGAATATTTACCAAATTCTTCACCGCTTAAACGTGCTTCATAAGCCACTATATAAAATCACAATAGTTAAACTGGAAAACAAAACTATACACAGAGTATTTTGGTCGGATATAAACTAATATGGGGATCTACATTATAGGAATTAAATGACACTGACTTACAGACTTATGACCTCCACAAGAAATCAATGCTTTACATCCTTCAATCTCCATTGTCATTTGACACAGCATCGGAAGCAAAAAGCATATGGCAAAGAAGGGCCTGCATTTAGACATGTTATAGATAAAGATCATTCTCATACAACATAAGTAAGGTTTATTGGATTATTGCAATAATTAAGCCAGAGTTACTAAACCTTGGTTCATCTTCACCTTCAATCGAAAGCATGTACCCTAAAAGTTCTTTAACCTTCTCACTGCATGCAAGAGGTGCCTCTGCAAGATAGCTGCAACACATATATCAGCTCAACAGTGGTAATAAAGGATAGGTAATCTATCTAAATGCCAAATGATAAGGATAGGAATTTTAGCTTTTTCTGTGGTATGATTATAAGATCATGGAACATCAGATCCTGCTTACTACAGCTAAAAGCCATTAGCTGATGGCTAATTTTAGTTTAGATATCCTTATTTAAATTTCAACTACCAAGCTTAGGAAGAAACACGGATTTCCATGTGAATATGCATGTGTTCAAATGCTCAAAGTACTCATCACTACCATGAGAAGTTTTCAAGACTTAAACTTTAACAGAGCAATCTTCTAAATAGATCTCCCCAAAATAAGTAGCAAGAGAGATGACGGAATACCTGCCGATAACACGCACTGAAGCAAGAAGATCATCTCCCTTCCTTTGCTCATGTTCCTAAAAAACCATAATGCGAATAACATAGCATAGTAAAATCCTCCATTCTCCAAAACAAAAAAACATACGTAAAATCCAAGGTTATAATGTCAGTACTGTTACCTTTGCATCTTGTAAATACTCTAGAACTACACCAATTGTCTCATTAAGGCCATTAATGACCAGTGAGTAGGTATTTTCGTTGATAAGGTTCCCTACAAATGATTGCAACAGAGATAATTACAATCAATGACCAAATAAGAAAGTATGAGAGTTTCAAACACAACAACACTAACTTGTCTTTTATGATTTTAATTCATATCAGACTAAGAAGACCAAAAACTGAAGGAACTCCCAAATGTGAAGAGGGCAGAAATGTTCAAAGTATTGCTTCATATGCACATTTCCGTGCTTCAAGAGGAGCAACTCTTTAACAAGATTGTAAGAACACTAAGAATATTATCCGGTTAACAGATTGATGGAACTTAGGACAGTAATCTGGTAAAAATGGCATACCTTCATTCTCACTGGCATCTGATATAAAGGTAACTATCTTTTCCAGCAAGGAAAAGGCAATAGTTACATTCCGTTTCTTTAGAAGGATTGTCTCAGCAGTGGGTGAGGATTTCTTAGATGCTTCATCTTTTAAGTATGCTAGCTCATTTAGAAGAACAGCAACTTCAACCCTTGATTGCTCCAGCACTAGCACTAAGCACCTGAGAAACATTAGAAAACCAACTATCGATCCCACCCAGTACATAACATATAAGTACGCCATACTCAGCCATACAGATATGAAAGATCACCAGTATAGCATACCTATCTGTTGGAATAGGCTCTTTTCCATCAGCTGAATTTATCTGACCTACCAGCCACTTTGCCCCGAATATTGTCAACATAGACTTGGCCAAAATAAGTGCCTGAAACTTTTCAGTGGGTGCTGCAGTGAATACATGAGAATAGGAAATCAGCGAGCATCAATTTTTCAGGCCTATATAAGATAACAACAGCGGGCAAGAACAAAAGAAAAAGAAATGAAAAGAACCAGTCATTTCAAAAATCACAATATGCAATGCAAAAGGTTTAGTTGTTATTTACTATCTGACAACATCTCATGAATTGAGGCAATGAGATCAACATACCAACACGGTTTTGTAGAATGGCAGCTATTCCATCACGCATATAATTGGGCCAATTTTTTTCAGGGAGTACACGAAGAGAATCATAAAGCGGTGCCTGAAAATACCAGAAAGATATCAGACTTAGTGTCAAAATTACCGATATCAATCTGCACACCGAAGTCAAGGATTAGACACACAGTCATAACAGGCGCCAGTAATTTTGAGAACAACATATAATAAGTTTAACCAAGCATATTTAGTAAAAGGATCTTGACTTCTGGAAAAGACCAGAAAACAATGATTGCATACCGAAAGGTTTGGAGAGAGGATGGCAGTCAGTATGTGCAGCGCATCAAATTTCATAGCATCATGTAAGACAGAAAATTGCCTTGCTATTGCAGCCACCTAAAATGAAAGGAAAAATACTGATTACCACCTTATATTCAAATCAAATTAATCATTCTTGTGACAATTAATTTTTGCAGCTATATTACAAAATCTAAGCGGGGAAGAGATGAGCACAGTAAGAGGATGTGTTAGAATCAAACTCACAATTATTGACAGCTCTGGTAGATATTCATTGTTAATGCGGTCAGGATAGAACTTTTGCAGTAGCAATTGCACAAGTTTCATAGTGATTTTCATCTGATCTGAACCTGCACAGTAATTTCACCTCTTAAATCCTTTACAGAATTGAAGAACCAAACGAATGTTTTACACAAACTGAGAAGGTAACTATTACAAAGAGACCAAACTCCACAGTTTACCACAATTCTGGGGATGAAATTCTAGCAAACAATCAATAACAAAATAAGAGCAATACCATCAGGTAAAATGGGCATATGAGAAGCCAGCATTTTCATGCCCCCAGATGAGTAAAATGTCATCATTCCATCTTCAGCAGCAGTCGAAACCAAATATAGAAACTCATAACATTCCTCGATAACAGCTGGGCCAGACCTGCATTTCCACCGAATAATCTATTCTAAACAACAATGTCCTTCAAAAATTATTGGTACTGTACTCTCATTCTAAACCTAAACTTACTCTTTGGATAGAACTTCCAGCACTAGCGGAATCTTCGAAATCATCTCACTGGAGGCAGCAATCTCAGGAACACGGCAGAATGCAGCAAGAACAGTAACCGAAAGCTGCAAATACGCCTCGCGGTTTTCACTTATGCTTCCCTTCCCCATTCCTAACCAGTCAACAAATCAAAATTCTAAACCATGCTCGCCTACAATCTCTAATCTACTTGATTCAAAGCTGGAAATGAACTTCGAATTTACTTAGGGTTTCAAAATTGTGAGCTATACAAGTTCAAATAGAGTAAGGTGTAGAGCTACAGTACCGGTTCGGAGGAGCCGGTCGAGAAACTGGACGCCGACGGCGTGATAGATAGTGAGGAGGGAGGAGAGGTCGTCGCCTTTGCAGAATTTGGTGACGAGGAGAAGTCCAGCGAGGCGCTGCTCGTCTCTTTCGCCTTTCAGTAGCTTCAAGCAGTCATCGAGCGCCGGCGACGATTGGTCCTGAAATGAAAGGCACAAGAAATTAAGAGATAGAGAGAGAGGAGAGAAAAGGAGAGAGGGAGAGAAGGAGTTGCTTACCATCGGAGAATTGAGAGGTGAGAAGAAGCAGATTCTGGAGAAGAGAAAACCGGTGATTGAGAATTTTGGAGGGTTTTTTGAACTTCTGGAGGCTTCTGGGATTTCTCTGCAGTATCCTGACTCCACGAATGAATTTTGTGTTTGAGTTTGGGCCGCAGAGACCACAACGGAAATGTTACTATATAATGGACGGCCCATTGTTTTGGGATCATGGTGAAAAACTACAGCCCAATTTAATGATTTTTCTACTTTACTAGCAACACTAGTCGACTATATTTTTAGGCGCAAAGTCAAGACGATTCATCCGTATAACCAGAATATATCGGGATTTAAGCGTCGACGGGGTTTAAGCATGGGTATGGGGTTTCTATGCTCTTCCATGCTCGATCACATGTGATGGTTATGCTTTAGTAATCTTACTGAATTGAATGAGGGATGTTCATGTTCTGATTTTTTTCTTTGAATATAAGATGTCATTGTAGCAATGTTATGCACTCTTACATAACAGTTAATCATCATGAGCGACAAAAAAGAAATTATCTCAACAATGTTGGCCTAAATTAGTTACAAAAATTCATTATCCAAATACGGGTTTTTTCTTTGTCATTCTCGAATTTGGAAGCAAAAACCAAAATATTATAATTGATTCTAATTGTCTGGTGGGCATTAATTTAAGAAATAGACCGTTGAGAGAGGAATGACGCAAAGGTTGAAAACTCCATCAACCATTACCATCACAAATTTTGAGTTTTGATGACCACCTTTTAAAACCTAACGTGAGCACAAAGCAAGATATACGAATCAAATTCGTGACCTTTCGTTTACAAAACCCTATATTGTTTGATCAAGGGTCATTATTAGCTTTTGAAACGGAGAAAATGACTCCTCAACCATTTGAGATTGCTTCAGCAAGAATGCCTCTAGCTGATGAGCATAGTTCCCCGATTGAAGCAAATTATGAACTGATTAGTAGATAAGATAAGACTAATCAACGTAAACTTAAACATAAACTAAACCCAGAGGCACAAGTTAACGCCGAAACTAAGAAAACCACTCACCGAAACCCGTCAACACAATCTGTGCCACCCTATTTTATCGTCATTAGTTATTTACTTTCACCACAAGTTAACGCCGTGAAAAATGGAAATTACAACGCAATACCCTGAGGTAACTTTGTGAAATAAAACAAAATAAAAAAGAGTCGAACGCGGGCATCACACTGGAAAATAATTAAAAAAGGAAAACCGGTACCACGCACAACCCACGGCTAACTCGCTCCAGCTTCGTGCTGCGTAACTTCCGGGCCCGCATTCACCACTCCCCCTCTTTTACCTCAACCTATAAATACTCACTCACCCTTCTTCTTCGCCATCACCGATCACAAAAAATCAAACCAAAAATATCAGAAGCCAAAATGATGAACGAATACGGAACCATATCGCCGCCGGGAAGCAACGCCAATCTGAGGGAGAAGCAGCGCCACCGATCGATGTGCCTCCCTGTGTGTTTCTCGAGCTCCACGCATCCTTTTGACGTCTTGGACGACGAGGACTACGTCCGGACGCCGCGGTCGCCGATGATGCCGGAGATCAGGGACCGCTGCCGGAATCTCATTTCCAAAATCGGAGGACACAGACGCCGGCGCGCGGCGTCGGCCGACTTCAGCTACGACGCTTACAACTACTCGCTCAATTTCGAGGACGAGACCACACGCGCCGACGATATTATCACCCGGTCGCGGCTGCCGCCCTCCGCCTCCGGGAGCCTGACACCGCCGGAGAAGTCGACCACGAGCCGGAATATTCTGGACGACGTTCTGGAGGAAGATGAGGACAGCCGGGGTTGGAGCTGGAGGAGGTCGGCGCCGGAGAATAATCCGAAGAGCCGGAACAACGTGTCGAGGATTGGACTACGGGGACGGAACCGCCACTCGTCCACGTCGGCCGATTTCAGCTACGAGCCGTCCAGCTACGCGCTCAATTTCGAAGATGACAGCAGCAAAGCGGACGAGCTTGGCCCTGTCCATGGATTCATGGCGCGTTTGCCGCACTCGCCGACGTGTAAGAGCTCGGCAACGCCACCGCCTGCCAAGTGTTCGATTGCGGCCTTTAGCTGAAACCCTAAACGACGTGGCGTTTCTTGATATATATCAAACCTGATGGTACGTTACCCCTCCACAAGGGTAAAAACGCAGTCGTTTTGAATGGACTAAACAGAACGTCCCACTCAGATCAGGACTCGGTGGATTATAGTGTGGAGAATTGGCCCATTAAGCTTGAATTTCAATGTGGGCTGATAAGGCGATGAACTTGGTCTTGTATTCTTTTCACAATTTTTTTTCATTTTAGAATTCTATTCAGAACTTGTTTGAAAAATAATTCTATTATCCATGAGTTCTGTTATTGATGAATTTTAGCGTGTAGGCAAACTCTACTTAGGATCTAATTCTGAACAAACAGAACTTGTCCTGATGTGTTTGCAGCATATTTGATTGTGCCAATCAATTTCTTTTATTCATTTTTTCGGAACAATTCAAATCTAGTGTTCATCGAAATTCAGATGAATCCTCTTGTGAGTGATGGTAAACTAGTCGTTAGTGGAAGTTAGCTCTGCTTCTAAATTATTAACAACATTATTTGACATTCATTTTATGTTGGCTTACTCTTGTCAACAAAGTTTAATGAAGTTGCTTATTTGCACGACACTCCATAGTGTCCTCTGGCTTCAATATTTTCCACTAGAATTCAGATTCATTCTCTTGTAGTTCTTCTTATCATAGCTTTCAACTTTGCCAATTTAGGTCTGGTTTACCATTCAAAAAAATTTAGGTCTGGATTATAGACTTGGAGTTTGGACTTTCTTTTGGAACTTCTCTTTCTCTTGGCAAAAGGAATTAGTGGCATGCACGAAGAAGCCAGACTGAGAGCTGGCTGGCTCTTACATACAAGACGATCGTTAAGATAGTTTATATACAATCCAGTATTTCAAAGATGATTAACGATTAAAGCAAACACTAAAATACTGTCACAAAGTATAACGATTACCGCATTAGCACGTATACAATCACTAACGAGCTGTTTTAGTTTGGCTTTTAACAAAGAAACCGAACAGATATTGGCATTTGTTCAAGTCACAGCTAGCTCCAATAATTGGTTCTGGCCGGCATAAAGAAGGATTGAGATCCTCATAGCTAGCACTTGCCTGGTCTTTAGTCGGTGATTAGTTGTTTAATACTCTTAATTACTCTTAATACATTATACATATCCAAAAGAGTTGCAATATATATAGTTTGTTCATTGATATTGAGATATTGCATAGCTTAATTTCTTTCTTATAGATCATCATCTCTCTCAGTTTTCATGGCTATCCCACTTGAGAAAATGGCCTCCATTTCATCTCCAGATCATGAAACTGATGATGAATACTACGGTGAAGAATTGGTTCAGACTTCTTCTTGTGGTTGTTTCTGGGGACTCTACAGTAGAGTAGTACCTTGCGGAAGAAACAATAATGGAATTAGAGGCAGATATCTACTGCAACAAGGAGAAGTAGCAAGAGAGAGTTGGTTGGTGCAGAATGTGAAGAAAGTTCGAGAGCTTTCAGAGGTTTTGGCCGGACCAAAGTGGAAGAATTTCATTCGTTCGATTGGTTCCATTTACAAGAAAAGACGGGTGCAGGCACAGTATGATCCTCAGAGTTACGCGCTAA
Organism: Fragaria vesca subsp. vesca; assembly: GCF_000184155.1. Lineage (NCBI taxonomy): Eukaryota > Viridiplantae > Streptophyta > Magnoliopsida > Rosales > Rosaceae > Fragaria > Fragaria vesca. Next base: position 19,569,957 of record NC_020492.1, on the reverse strand, counting down.
ATTTCGATGACGGAGTTGGTAGGGAAGTTGAGAATCCTGCATACTTTCACTTTTCGAGTGCTGGATATGCAGCATCGACATTAGGGATGAACAAAGGCAAGACAGGACAAGTCCCAAAATAGTTTCTGATGATTTTCCATTACTAATGGTTTCTGATATGTGTCCCTTAAGTAGATGATGATCTATGTGTATAGACATTTGTATCTATTGTTTCATTCTTTGATTGTTTCTTTAACTTTCTTTCACATTTATGAATAGATAAACTCAGAAACTTAATCTTCGATTCATCTTTCATATTATGAACTGGGACAGTATATGGTTTATGTGTTATGGTTAGGTTCAAGTTGTTTATGGCTTGTTTTATGCTTGATTACTTTTCCTCAGTTTTTTAAGGCAGGTAGGCATTGATCTGATAGCTTTTCTTCTACCTAACAGTTCAACTTTAGTGATTACATGAACAAAAATGCCAGATAGGTGTCTACTTGTAATGATTAAATTTGTTGATTAAGCTTCTCCAAAACCAATCCTACACTATTTAGTTCCTTAGATTAGCAAATGAAATCAACATTAATCTTTTGTTGTTTCGGAGAAACGAAATATAACTGAAATTCTTTTCAAGTACCCAGAGAGGCACTATTCGATTGAAATAATCGAAAATTCATGTTATAGAGACTTATAGATACCATGTCTCATTTCACAAAGAGAATCATATAAATTTCAATGGAGCATCTCCATTCTAAACTTTTATACCTTATTTACTACAAGTACTTGAAACGCTATAATCACTAGTGTGATGCAAGAAACCACTGCTCAGGCTATTACACTGTAAACCACTTTCCTTATTCACATACAATGAAGATTATAAACAAAAATTTATAAGCGATCTATTGGACTATCCAATTCGGTTTTTCAGTAGCATAGTTCCTAGTTGCTGAATTCCTACTGATATGATATTACATGCATTCGCCCAATGCAGCACTTGAGCATACCTGTATCGAATGCTCATAATCGTGTTAGCCTTTTTCTTTCTGTCAAAACAAAGTATGATAATTCCTTTCACTTGAATCTTGTAGTCTTCTTGTTCCAACAGGCGTAAGTAGCTATCATTTCCATGTTGGAATTATCACTGTAGTGGTAGCTTGAACCAAGTGCAGATGACCGGCTCTTACTATCTTCCGCAATTTATACGAATCGATCACTGCTGTTTTCACCTGCATTACTTTTATTTCAAACTAAGGTTGGTGCAAAGCTCATGAGAAAGTTCAATTCAGGAATGCATGCATATGATTTCAATCAATATTTATACCTTTTGCGCTTGCTTTTTAAAACTGTGGAGGTTGAAGGATTGCTGTGCCAGTTCCTCTTCCTTTGATTGATGAACCAATTGTTTATCTGCTTCAATTGTAAACCAGTTTCTTGCACCAACCTAGCCTTGTCTTCCTCCTGAAAATTGATACAGAAAATCATATCTCAGTACTTGTCAATGTGTCAGTGTGTCACTTGTTAGATAATTTTGTTAGTGCTCACATGTCAGCTAGACTCAAAGCGTTCATTAGCCTAAACTTACAGTTGGATATGGCCACTTGGAATGTGATTGCCACCAAGCTTTCAGGACGGAGGTGGTGTCACCGGGAAGCTTTCCGGCTCTTCTCTTGCGCAGAATCTCCTCCCTTATGTCTACAATTTTTTCCTTGTAACCCTGTAAATGAAAAGCTTTTTCAGAGTGTTAATGGAGAAATTGTACCGTGATGTACAATGATATAAAAGTTTTCATAGAAACATTACCTGTTTCAGTTCATGCTTCAACTCCTGCCTTACGCGCTCCATCAAGGACCTTTCGCTCTCTGTCGGGATAAGAGGGCCAAATCCCATACTGTCATGGCCATCCATACTCCCATCAAACAAGTTTGCATCACTGTCTACTTGCTCTTCATCATCATCAGACATTGTAGCACCCGTTCCCTCCCCGGGGGAAACTCCTGTTCATTTCAATTCAATTACATTGCATGTTACATCTCAGTAAATACAATTCGAGACAACAGCCACATAAAATGAAATGATATGTTGCAGAAAGTGAAATTCACCTGTTAGGCTCTGTAGTGATTGCTCAATCTCCCAGCAAGCCATCACTGCTTCCATTGCATGGACGCGGACGTGTTGTTGCAGTTGCTCTTTAAAAGAACATAGCAACAAAACATAATGCCTCTGTATCATTAGAAAAGAAAACAATCAAATTTTTGACATAGGCACATAGCATGAGAATTTAGATAAGTTAGAAAATGCAACACAATGAGTTGCTGCTTATGACTGGTGTAACATGGAATGGTATCAATGGATTAACGTTGTTGATCATTTTCTAATTGATTAATCTGAATTATCATAAGAAAAACCGAGATTATATTGCAAAATTTCAAAACTAAAAAAACTCTTAAATTAGTCATTGTTTGAGGAGCACAATACACAATGAACTAATCGAAGTGCTTTTGGCTTGGAAGTTTCAACTTTGCGGAGGACTCTAGAACAACTATAGAACATATCGAATACAGAACGGGTACTGCCTTGAAGTTAAAGACAGTGTTCTAGGAAGACAGAAGTACAGACATAGATGGTGAAAGAACTTTGTAATTTTGTAAATCACTTTTAACAGAGGGAACGAAATGTCTTCTTCTCTAAGAAACCCAGCTTTTGTCCTCCCGCATGTTTTATGAAAAGTTGCGTCAGTGTTTGTGGTTAAACAAGCCTCACTTTTTGCTATGTCAGCAGACCCCGGCAACTCTGCATCCTTAGCTTTTTCAGATCCCCATACTCTTATGGAAATCTTCAAGCATCTAATCTTTTTATTTTTTTAATCATACCAAGAAAAACACTTAATATGCGACCTGTTTTATAATGCTCTGGAGTATTCCGGATTCATTGAGTTTTATTATGCTCTAAAGTATTCTGGATTCGTTAACTAGATGTCTAAATGAAAAATATTCAACAGTTAAATTTCAATGATACTCTGTAGCACCGAATAAATTTCTCTTCTTACTAACATTTTAATTGCCCGTATATGTGTAGTTTGAGCCACCGTATAAACCCACAAAGCTTGAATTGACATAAATTTGGGCTTAATTTTTCATTGAATTTAGGAGTGGTGATGATCATATTCTTGTATTCTATTTCTGAATTAATATATTATGTTACTCACCCAAAATTGGGTCAATTTTAATATCATAATTGTAAGAAATACAATAATCAAAATCAGACTAAAAGGAAGAGAAGAAAGAAACTACTCAAATCAGCACTAATTTGAGCAAACAAGAAGAGAGCAAGTTAAGCATTTGAACATACCATGAACTGATCAAGCTCCTTATCGTCGCCGACCATGCCGTGACTCATACCAGAGTACTTAGCCACCACATTCTGCGACTGAGCCAGCTGAGCGTCGATCCTCGGCAGCTGGTCCACCGGCGTGGCGATCCTCAGGCACGCCACGTGTGCCGATAGAAGCGGCTCGTAAAGCGGGTGCGCTAGAATCTCGGCCTTATGCCTCGCATTCTGCCAGTTCATGACCCCGTCCCCTCCGCCGCTCTCGACCGCGACGCCACCCTCGCTCTTGTTATTCAGGGCGGCGTCGTTTTTCATGTCGGCGGAGTCGTGGGACATGGCCCCCGCAATCATGGAGTCGCCGGGGCCGGCAGCGACGTCATCGATGACGTCGCTGTGGTTGCGCTGTAGGATCGGGCGGGATAGCCATTGGTTGGAGGCCTGGGAGGCGGCGGTGGAGTCGGAGGCTGTGTGGAGGTTGAGGAAATTAGTACCTCCTCCACCGCCGTTGCTGGTGTCAGCGCCGGAGGTGGTTGTGGCGTACTGGGTGCGGAGGAGGGCGCTGTTGAGCCAATTGGGAGCGGTTTGATAAGGGTTGTGAGGCTCCGTGGACTTGGAATTCGGGTCGGGTTGGTCGGACATGAAAGACTGGTTGTGTTGCTGCTGCTGCTGTTGGGCTTGGTCTGTGAAGTGGTGAAGAGGTAAGTCTCCGGAGAGGTGGTTGTGGTACGCCATATCGATCACTTCGATCTGTTTTTGTTTTCTTGTATTGATTTAACAGAGAAGAATAACAACAAGAGTTGCCGACGACGACTCTGAGGTCCTAGATGAAGATGAATTGAAGAAGAAGAAGCTGTGAGGGTTCTGTACCTGTGGAAGGTACAGAATCTATGTATGCATGAGAGTTTTAAGAATTCAGAGCTCCTTTAGGAAAGAGAGAGTGTGAAAATTTGAAAGGGTTTAGTTTAGGCTTCACGGTATATATGGACTCTTCTGTTAACGTATGTGAGGGGAAGGAGGAGAGAGAGTGAAGAGGGAGGAGGAGGTTTTGGACTAGAGCAGTTTGCAGGCGAAGCGGGTAAGCTTGGGAAACTACTGAAGGGTGAAAATGGTGGGATAAATGATGGGGAAGCAAAAAGACATATTTGTCTTTATTTATTTATTTATTTCTTCTACTGTGGAAGATTAATTGAAATTGTTAAGAATATGAGATTCGGCTCACCAAAAGAAATCAGATTCGGGATCAAATAATTGTTTCATTGTATGACATGCTCGCTTTCTAATTTCAATGATAGTCTTGGTACAAAAGCATGAATAACATGTCTTTAGGCTTGTTTTTTTTAACGTATTATGGATTTCAGTAACAAAATTCATATAACTTTCATTATCTATGTTTTCGCTCTTTTTACATTATCGTTAGTTTGTTTATCCTATGGATCATTTAGTAGTACACGCATACAAATCATGTAAATGAATCTGTAAAATCAATAAAAAGAATCTAAAATGTCTAGACTAAGAGAAACAAAGAGGAAATAACTAACGATTAAATGTCATTTATCTTCTCCCACCTCAAACGATGAATTACATTATGAAAAGATAATCATAAATGACACGCATACTAGCACGATAACCGCAGATAACGATGGAAGAACAAACCCTATCGTACATTTCTTCAACTTGTAACCTCCCTCCCATTCACATAAGTAAACTCAACCCTATAGTCACCATCAAATGAGAGAAAGAAATGGCCTAGGGTAAACTAATTGTTTCCTTTTGTCGAACCAACTAGCCAGTACAATACAAAGACCATAGAGTAAGACTTATCAAAAGTACATAACTATGTACACAAGTGTATCTAGGAACGCATAGTAGAATACTAGATTGTGGTCTAGTACTATTCCCCCACAACTCCTGGAGCGTGACCTCCACGTCATCTAACCTAGCGTCACACACTAGCAAACCCAAGACATCCAACCACAGAGGCGACGATATCACTCCACCGTGACCGGCCCACCAGCTCAACCTGTTCCTCCGCCTTGGCCGGCCTCGTCATCTACTGCTCCGATCAAACTATTACCGCCGGTTAAGGAGGAGAGCCGATCGATGAGAGTGTTGGGGGACCATGAATTACGTCGCTGCCCTCTGCGGCACTCGCGGGAAAACGACTCCTCGACACACGTCGTTCCACGCCCCGTTTGGACCACCGCGTCGGGGGGACCATGTAAGAGCACGCGCCGAGATGAGAGCATCGGAGCCGTCCACGTGGCGGGATGAGAGCGCGGGACCGCTGAGAATTTTTTGACTTCTCTGACAGCCGCCGGCTTAATCAATTCGAAGGGTGGCCCGCCGTGAAAGTGGTCCCAAAATTATGGGGCCGGGACGAGAAGATTTAGGAAAAGTTTAAAAACATTGGTGGGGCCTGTGGAGAGAGCCGGGTGCTCTGTGGTGTTTATGATGAACTGTTCATCTACAACGCTATTAGGCAATGGTCCCCTGCCCTAGTTGCTCATATTTTCCTCTCTTTTTTTTCCTCTTTTCACTTTGAATTTAGAGGTTTTCTTATTCTGTTTTTTGTGATCATTTGCGTAATTTTAATTTTAATGGAGTTTACAAATTGCAAGGGAATAAAATTTGAGTTTGTTTTGTTTAACATTCTTTGAAAAAAAAAAGGTTAAGATTATCACAGAATCAATAGAAGTCATTAGTGTTACAACTAGCGTAATGTGAATGTTTGATCATTGCAACTGTTCTGTATTAGAGAGAATGTATCCTTAACAGATGACATTGACAATTACTATCATGTTTTACTTTCTTTCATAAACACGTCTAACTCTCTTTCATAAAAAACACGTAAGCTAGATGAGGTGATTAATGCTATTCATATGAATGATCTATTTTTCCTTACGATCAATTATAATAGAGCATATTAAACAAGAGCAAACGATTAGCCTCAAATTACAATTCAATGGCTCTAAATTGCAATTTCTCAAGAAGAGCTTGATGAGCAGCTTGTCGCCGAGGTTGTTAGTTAATAAGAAGGGTAAAGATGGTATTGATTCCAACCGCAAGGTGGAGGGATCAACATTTTCTTAAGTTCACAAGCAGATTAGAGTTAGCACAAGTCTTTAAAATAGGGGTAATCTCTACAAGCCTTCATAATATGCTTGTAGTTGATATTTTTACCGTATTTACGTGATTGGCAATTCTAGTTCAAATATGTTTAGTGAGATTATTCTTGCTTAAATTATGCCTGTGTGACAGTACATTTAGACCTTAATAAGTCTAGTATGGCTTAGATAAGTTACCTGGTTTGTTTCGGCTTTTTTTATGTTAGTTTCTGTTTGATTCTAGCATGATTTATGACTTTAATATATAGTTAAATCAAATCCTTATAAAAAAAGAGAGCAAACGATTAGCAAATGTCATACATTGTAGAATAGTATTGTGCAATGTTGAAGATCTCTACCGTTTCTTTTAATATACGAATAATCAAACAATTAGTAGACTCTGGAATAGTGTAAGCAACGTATAATGTTTCTATAGTCCAATTCATATCTAATTGTATATATAATATATTTGAGGTAGATCATTGATCATAGATTGTGTTACATTGGTACCTTCACTTTATGAAACATAATCTCTTCATTAATATATGGGGAAAAGATAATTAATCAAGAACGATGACTCAACAACGAGCCAAATATTATAATTCTCAAGCAACAATTAAACAATGATCTATACCACAATTGGTTCTGGATAACGACTTCTAGAAACTTTTAATCCCAAATTTACATTTCTTTTTGAATACGAAGGCTAGAATGACAACTCTCAAACCATAACCATTACTAAAACCTCATAATACAAAGGAAGATATTATACCTAAACACAATATTGTAAGAACACCGTAAAATATTAGACATGACTACAAAATCTATGTTCCAAATTTACATTTCTTGATACTCACATTCATTATATTGCATTCTCGATCATGTTGATCAGTATTTAACTTACTATTTTTTTATTTTTTTAGTTGAAGGGCTCCGACTTATTGTGAATTTCACATGTTCGATAGATCGATCTATCTGAAAGTTTTAATTTATCGTGACTCTCAAACGTTTGACTATACATAGCACATTTCTTTTCTTTTTTTTGGTTACAAAAATGGTGGTCAGGGTGGATCACCACTTCGGGGCCTAGAGTATGTCAAGGTCAAGACCCCTTCCCATCGGGTGTTTTTCACTTACGGAGGATCGAACCAGAGACCTCATATTACCAGAAGTGTCCCTGTAACATTCGTCCAACAAGCAGGCCTATCATGTTTTACCACTAAACCAAACCCACATGGGTAGCACATTTCTTTTGTTTGATTATGCATAGCACATTTGTTTCAGGAGTGTCGAAACCCTAATTATTTAAGAATCTACTTTTGGTCCTGTGTGTACTATGATCAGTCGATCGAACTAGAAATGAACACGTACTAAACACTACAATACTTTTTGTTTTGGTCTAATAATAACAATTGGGAACTCTTTTACTGTGGATGAATGAGACAGTTTAACAAAAAATGAAACCCTAATTAAGCAAAACGTCTCCTGCATGTCACTTGTAAAAGAGCTTAGTCGCTGTTCCAAGCCATGCGTGCCTTTGTATTTTTATTAATGTCACTCTCACCTTTCATTTGTATACTATGGTTTAACACCTACATCGCTTGTCACATACTATTTGTGTTTGGTTTAGCAACAAGAAAAGGTAAAGCAGAAGCTACTGTTTCTCCTTTTGGCTGGGAAACACAAGTTTCTTTTGGTCATCATGACACCTTGTTCGAATGGATACTAGATCTTAGTCATCATCATCACTCTAAACAATGTTGTACCAAATGCCTCATTGACAGTGAGAGTTTTGGGGGGAAAGACTCTATGAAAGATTGGATTTATTTGATTATTTCATTTACATTAGTTACATTTAGACGTATACGTACGTAATAAAAGGAGAGTAGAAGCAACATAATACTTCAGCTAGTTTTGTGCATTGCATGTATGACAAAAAATAACATTTAGTTCGTACATATGATATGAAAATGATTACATTTCTTCACCCCATTAACGCTACTCATAAGTTAGATTTACTCTATTTTTTATTGAGACGTAGTTAAATATGATTTTTGTCTTATTTGATCGATTATTGAATAAAGTTGTATCAATGTAATCCCTACTTAACGTGAAATTGTCCCATATATGAATTATCGATATAATTAGTAACAAAATATTTCTCTTCAAAATTGAACGACGCTCGATCAGTTGACCGAGTGTTTCAAGTTCGAATATCTTTCTTTAGTGCATTTTTCATGGTCATTCTTTGGCGCGTGAGATGAAGTAAAAATATCTGAACAGTGGAGGAGTGGTTGCCTCATCGACACGTGTCGGACTGCAGCCCAGACGTTTATAATCTGGTGAGGCGCGGTCCAGGTGCCGTGGCCCATCCGCTATGGTTTCAACTTGCGAGAATTGGCGGGGGTTGTCACCATCACCCAATCACATTCCGCCACCGTCCCCATTACAGGGGCCCACACGTTTTACACGAGCCAACAAGAACGCCCCAACTGTGACCCTCATGACATAATTAATTAATTAAAAAACGAGAAAAAGTCGTTTTTAAACAAAAGGGATTAATATATGGATTAGTAGTAATTAAGTAGAAGGCAGAGTAGGTAAGATTGGTCAAGTATAATAGTTAGGTTTTTGTTCGTGTCTGCCATTTTGGAGATTAAGCAAAAGCTTAATTAGGGGAGTGGGGTTCTCAAACTTAATTATGTAAGGGAGACATGATTAGCATCAGGATTTAGTAGTGTAGGGAAAAGTCCTTGGATGAGGGTTTGTCATTGTCTTTTGTCCTTTTTTATTGTTTAGTGCCTAAATCTCATTAAAAAAGCCAAGGTTACATAGTCCTATAGGGCGAAATGGACACCACTGTGTAATTTGTAGGGTCGTTAGTTGTTTATCACGTTACCATTACAAAAAGACACCTATTTTATTTGTCATCGACTACTTGTGTTTTATTGTGGTTTTAACTTGTATTAAAGTAACTACGCGTTTGACGGATTTGAATTCGCTTCTTTCATTTGTCGACTACTTGTGCTTTATTGTAACTTTAACTCGTAATAAAGTAACTACGCATTTGAGGGGTTTGAATTCGCTACGAGATTCAGAAACAAATAAATCAGCTCAATAACTCGTTTAACATATTACCTACGTATTCAGATATAACATTGAGGTAACAGTTCGACACGCTACGTACGTGTTGAGAGGCATCGTGTTGGTTAAGTGAGTTCATATCTTAAACATTACGCAACAAATGAATACTAGTCCGATCATTAAAACCATAAGTCAGATACAAAAATCACATCAATAGAAGACTTGATAAGAGTAGATTATTGGCCTCAAAAGACTTGAGGTGGAACATTTCTTGTAATTTTGAAATACTAGAAAACCAAAGTCTTTGTAGTTATCATGTGTTTGTGAAGTGGGGTATAATATCATTCTTTTTTGGTAGAGACTTGAAGAAAAAGAAGAAGCTAATAAGGTTAAGGTACAAGGATTGAAGCAAGTAGGAAAAGCGATCCCAAATTCCCAATACACTCTTGGATTCTCATGATCTGATCGAATACCACATTATTGGAGACATATTTTTTGACCACTCCATCTCCATCCATGAAAAACTATTAATTGAAATGAAATGAAAGTTGATCATGAATCATTGTGATTCCTTTGAGTCAATTCTGTTCTATCTTCCTCCCCCATTCCTTTTCAAAATAGCAAGCTCATGGCTAGCTCGCCTGATGATCCTATTATACACTGAATCAATATTTTTCGTACAAAAAGCAAAAGCTTGAGGAATTGACGAACAGTAGTAATCACAATCTTTTGTACTTGTTATCTAGCTAAGTCAATATCAACCAGCTAGAGAATTATTTGAAACACATCATCCAGATAGATATTACAACTTTAATCTCGTCTCAATATGAAACTAAGTGTTCCATATATAAAGTACCATAAAGAGATATTGTATGGCCAAGATTACGAGAAGTGAAAAAATCTTGTTAGTCGGTATATTTATAAGCTTTCTTATCGCATCTAGAGATTGAGATATTATCTCAATTATTCCGTCACGCGTAAATGCGCGTTAAATGGGGATACGCACCCCACAGATGATGGCGATGGCCAACCTGACCACGGCCTTTCATCCCATTTGACAATACGATCACAAAGCTACTGGTATGGAAGACATTTTTATGTTTCATTGTACCTACTGCTTCGATCCATGCTTTTCGAGGCGCACCCTTGTCGCTCAAGGTAAAAGGAATCCGGGGCATCATTTCTCGGGTACAATTATAGAGCTCGAATTCGGTAACAAGAAAAAAGAAAAGTGAGATCCATTATCCAAAGCTAAATGCTCATAATCATGGAGAGCACATAATAATAATAGAGACACACATACATGCAATTTGCTGTGCTGCAGTGTTTGATTAGATCAGGTGCTGTGAATTCAAAGATGCTCTCTTAACTATTCCTAATAATGTCAGGAACTAATAGCAGATCAGGGTCAGATGATCAGTTGCATTTGTTTTATTTAGGGTTGGTAAGATCAAACGTCAAATCTTATATATAGTTCTTCTATACGTACGTACTCTAGCTAGCTTCTGTGCATATGATCCATCAATCTCTCAGGTTCAATGCTCTCTGTATTATTGGGTTTGAAATTTAATGGTGGCCGGTGGTGGTGGTGGTGGCGTTCGGAGCTGGCCAAGCTTAAAGCACGATCATGTTGTTTTGTCCAGGTCCCCTTTGCTCTTATTAGCTCTCCGATGAGTCCGATCGATCTATTCCATCTTCTATCTTCTTCTTCTTCTCTGATATGATACGAAGCTTTTTCTGCAAGGACCACAAGAACACTGAGAGCCTTCGTGCAGGACCACCCAACCACTTCATGCTCACTGTGCTATACCAAACCCCACACGTACCCATGAAAAGAAAGGAACCAAGAAATAATTATTGTCCAAATTTCTGCCAAAGATGATCATGCATTATGGGATTGATATATCCAATATTCGTGAACTTGCATATTCTTCTTCAGTAGCTAGGTCGGGATAAAATCGAATCTCTACAGGTAGGTTATGTGCATTGTAGGTCAAATCCTAGCTTGCAGGATTGCATTCTTGAGGCCCGTGGTTGTCGAACACTATTCTTTGCGGTTGTTTAGTACTTAAGTTAATTACGACAAGTTTTGAGTTTGGATTCCATTACGGAAAATTCTAGTATGTCATATGGTATAACATGCCTCATAAAATGTGTGACTATCATTGTTTAAAAAAGCAACTAAATGACCATGTAATGACCATTTACCCCTTTAAAAATCCTCATATGTCATATAATTAGACACATTTGCAATAGGTATGTCATATCATATGATATGATAGACAAACCCTTCCATCACAACATAAGTAATCATGACATGCATGGTTAATTAATTACTTCTCGTACTTATCATTGAAGTTGTTACTCGGTTTCATGTAAGTTTACTAACACAACAATAACTTTTAACCGTTAGATTTTAATGAGGCTTAGTCTAATACAATTGTTCGATTCCTCCATGGTCAGATAGCTAGTGACCGATTGAGCGAGATTGGTATGAAATCTATGTATCACAACTGGTAGAACAAATCTTAGAGCAGCACGTACAAGAGCTCCTGAAAATTAAGGTAAATTTTGCCAAGGCCGGCATCGCCTTTGAGTTCTCATATATGCATGCATGACATTAATTCGGGTTTACAAGGAGCTAGCTAGAGAGGATTAATATCTTGCGACGCTGGATTTAATCTAGTTAATTAACTAACTGTCGACCCCTTTAATTAACTCTCATTTGGCGAAGCTCCCTCCTATGAGAAATGCGATTAGTGTACAGTGCTAAACTGTTAATTAAGCTGTATGAATGGAGAACAAGAACCCAGAAAGGGTTAAAGCGCAGAGACAAACAACAGTACTAACCTGTCTAACCATATATATCGTAGCTCCCACCAGTACGTTCAGTGTATGATGTCCGTACTGGGTGATCGATATGATAGATCGATGAAGAAAAAGCTAGAAGAAACGGAAGGACATGTATAATAGACCAACCATTGCAGGTTTCAATGATGCTGCGTGCGTTTATTGCTCTTAATTTCTTCTGTTATGTCATTCCAGCAGGTGCTCTAGAAATGGTTCTCGCATGGCATTGCTATATAGAACTACGTACTATTTCTTTTTCGTTTTTTTTATCAAAAAAGAAAAAAGAAAAAGATAAAGTTACTAAAGAATTAGTCTGGATGAGAGAACTCGATCTAGGGATCGGAATTACCTCAGTGATGTTCTTGTTTTGGGTCAAATCCTTCTAAGTTCACACGAGGGAAAGTGTACGTTCGAGGGAAAAGGTCCAAAATTAACAAATCAACATACAAAAGTATGGTAAATCCTTGCAGCGGTAAATTCCCATGAGATAGAGAGATTCATATTAGAATATTTTGTGGAAGTTTTTACTCAGCTTCTTTGTCAGTGCATGGCATAGCGGAATGATCTAGCTATCTGTCATGTGACTTTGAAGATTAGCTGCTTCTGGGAGTTCCTTTGTCCACTGGAGACAGCTGAGGAATAGTGTGGCTTTTATCTGTACACAATTTGATTAGGCTTTGGTTGGTTTTAGTCGATCAATTTACCAATCTTAGATTCATATACAGGTTGAGATTTCTGAAAATCATATGATCAGTATCCGATCCAGTTGATAATTTGAGATTGTTGGTTTATCATCAGGTTCTTAACTAGGTCGATCATGCTGATGACCTTTCATCACATTAAGATGTCTTTCCTTGAAGGAACAAGAAACTTTGATTGTCATCACCTAAAACTAAAGCATAAGCAAACTGCCTATGAAGTCACATCACTCACATGAGATGTCAAAAAATCTCATCAGCTAATATTCATCAATCTTTTACTTTTTATTTCACTTCTTGTCACCCCTCTTATCATTCTTGTGTCTCTAAATCTATAACTGGTGTCACTACACCCGAATGCAATGTGCTTGTTAACGAAAGTAATATAGGGACATGATTAACAAACGAGATTATGAGAGAGAACGACTTGTGAGGATTTTCTTCGAAACGAAAAAAGATATCAACCGAAATTGGAAGAACCTGCAGTAGGATTATCAAAATTCAATTCACCAGATCCGAATACTATCAAATCCTTTTCGTTCAAGTGTTCCATTCCAAGTATCATTCACATTTCTTTCACATTTTCTGGGTCGCTTTTGTTTCATTTTCATTATGAAATGACTTGCTTCCATACAACCAACTGGCACGGTGACCAGAGAGCGACCGAATTTTTAATTTTAGGTCCCAACCACCCAACACCTTGGATTATATACCACCACCGTAACCTCCTATATTTCCAAACAAGCTTTTCAGTCATACGAAAACCTAACTCGACGAAACTATACTCGATCAAATTACCTAATACTAATATCTGATTATGACAATGTAAGAACATTCAACTCAAAACCAGAGATGAAAGAGGCAACAAAATATATATACTGCCCTATTAGGGTGTTGACCATTTCCATATATGTTTTTTTTTTTTGATGAACCATTTCCATATATGTGTTCTTGGCTTCTTGCATATTCTCTACTCGATCTGCCTAATCAATCAAATCGCTTGCCTTGGTTGACTTACTATAGTTTAACCTTTCTTGCGCTGGTATGTTTTGGATAGAGAATGAATAGTACTAGCTACCAGATCGAACATTTGGCCAATTATGTATAAACATGCATGAAACTACAACATCGATCACAAGATTGAATTGAAATGATGATGGGATGGGAGGTGACTAGTTGAAACAAACTGTTTCAGGGTCGGAGAGATCTCCCATCTTTCATTTTCACAAAAGTACAATTCTAGGCGTGCTCTTAGAAGTTGAATTGATCGGACATGTTAGGAGAGTGAGAGACACAATATTTCAGCCATGTAGCCCCGACTATTTACTGTTTCACACCACATGATTTTGTCTTCGGCTGTTCTTGCCTTTGTTAAGCTCAATTAGTCGCCTAGTTTCTATTGAAGTTTTCGTTTTAGAGAATGCGGATTAACCATGTTAATTTACACTCGTACAAATTAGTGAGAATATTCTATGCACGGTACCTTCATGTATATGATACAGATTTGACAACAAATTTGTGTAGACAGGGTGTGTATGTACAATGTAGTGGGTTGAATACTTGGATTCATAATCCAAACATGAAAATCAGTATATTTCTCTAAAATTTGTGCTACCCGATTAGATTTATGTGGATGATATAAACAAAGAACCGTGATTGAAGGTGAAATATCGATGTAGCTGTTGTTGAATGAATCTATACATTTTCCATCGATCTTGTCAGTTGTTAGAGAATAGCCAAACGAAATTGAAACAGAAGTGATTGATTATCAGAACGATCAAGGTGATAATCAATAATTGAAGAAGCAAAGGTCCACAGATAAGCATGCCATCAACCGTTTAAGATAGATTAAACGACAAGATGGGTAACCATAATCAGCAAAATATTTCCAGAATTGTTCAATGTATCGGAGAAGAAAGATCCCACGTCAGAAAAATGATAAATAAAATACAATTTATAAGTGGATAGATTACACTTAATTGTACCGAGGTCTTTTGTGGTTAAAACTCAACACCTTAAAAGGTGGTTAAGTTAGGACAATATCAGTATAATAATAATCCACAAACCACACTAGTCACTGTTTACGCAATGGGTAATAGAGACTTAGATGTTTACATAATAATATATATTGCATGATTGTCTAAGCAAATGCTAGAGCTGCATAAAGCAATTACTCACCTACACTTCACTATTTTATACAAGTTTAGTTCGAGACCAGCGCAAGCCCAAAAAATACGTAAAACTACCGTTGCAGACTAGAAATTGTTGAAGAACATGACTTGTAAACCACACAACCGTTGAAACACACAAACCACACAACCCATGATAAGAATTCTATGTATTGTTATTGTTTTGTGTCAAACGAAGCCATGCAGTGATAGATTGAAGATGGTAAAAGCTTATTTCACAACAGTGTACAAAATTACAACTGTGAATGTAAATATACAACAAGGTAACACTGGTGATAAGAATCTGTTTCGGGAACTCGGTAAAATGGAGGACAATAACTCCTGCCGTTGTCTAATGAAAAAACTGGCATGGTTTTGCTGAAACTGAAAGCATCATCTCTCTAACCTAACATACTGCAATTTGCGCTGCTATTCCAATTGACATCACAAGTGCGATGAACCTTTTATGCAGTGCCAACAACCCGGACATGATATGGAGGCCCATGACAGAAGATTGGCTCATCAGAGGATGTGGTTCTTGCACGAGCCCTGAGGATATCAGTAGCATCTTCGATCATGGCAGCCGCTATTAGTGTGTACTCCCCGGGGACGAGAAAATACAAAGAGAAGGAATGCTTGATTTCTTCCAGCGGTGGAATCTCCACGGTTATTCCACTCAAAACCCCTAAACACAAAACCACACAAACCCCTTCAGTAATGAAATGAAATCGCTTTATAATAACAAGCAGTAGAGGAATAACAAAACTTACGATACTTCAAGTAAGGGAACATTACCAGAACATAAGACAGTCGCCTTAGCACACTCTACACAATCCTCTCCAGCAACATCCCTGCACACCACATTAAGACTCATCTTGATTAACTCCTTTGTGTTGTTACGAACCATAACTTCCATTGGGGTCATTTCATGCGCCATCACAGAACCTTTAGAAGCAGAAGAGTTAACTTCATCATTGGATTTTTCATGGGAGTCAATATTTTCAGGTCCAGGGCCACTTCTAGAAAGCCTGAAGCCAAATGTTAATGGGTCTGGCAGCAGTACATCCATAACAGATGTCTGAAGGGCAGCCTGTACAGCATCCTTGATATTTAATTCTCCAGAACTGTTTCGCCCTGATTGCCACCTAACCTTTATTCTAGATATAAGGTTCTTGATAGAGGCATTAAGTTCAGCTTTCGTATTCCTTTCTGAAAAGCTAGTACTTCTGCCACTGGCACTCCCATCAGCTTGATTATCTTTCACAAAAAAAGAATCATCAAGAACAGGCAACTTAAAATGCTCCAGTGGTATCAGTACCCTTGCAGAACAATCCCGATCAATTCTTGTTTTAGGGTAACCATACTCAGTAGCATCTTGATCAACGGAGAGGCTCTGCTCATGATCAGTGTTCTCCAGTTGGACCGAAACACTAATTTCAAAAACAACATCAGTGGGATTAGACAACTCAAGTTCAAGAAAGCGAAGTCCCCAGCTTCCTCTGAAAGGATCAATCTTCACCAATTGGTCCAACTTATTTGGAGTGCCCGCAGCTCCTTCAGTAAGACTATAATCAGTATGAACTGGTGTCGGAAGGTTGTAACCTACTTGGGCAGGAATCTCCATCGAGAGCAGACGAGCCTTTACAAAAGACAAACCTTGCAAAACACAAATCTGCAAAGGAACAACCAAGCGTCTGCCAGGCGGGACAACAGACTTATCTGTAGAAGGATCTTCAGTATTTGGCACAGTCCCTGAGAAGCAAAACAAAACAGCATTTCTAACAGAAATAAAACAAATTTCACAAGGTAAACCAGATTTACTCTTGGAAAGAAAACAAGTAGCGCACTACTAAATGGCACATGCCCTTGAATCATTTCATGCTCCTGGTGCCAGTGTGCTGCTAGTCTTAAAAACAATAATTAGCATGGATATATAGAGCATATGAAAGCAAATAAAACAAAACTTTTTTCTTAGACGCTATTATTACATTCTACTAATTTCTTTTAGCTCTGGGCTCTAGGGTGATAATAAAAAAAATTGGAACTAATAATGCCAAACTGTAATGTGTGCTTTTGATCGAAAAAGACCAATCATTATTATATACATGAGGGCCTATCTAATAAGTACATTGCAGTAAGGACTTAGCAAGGCCTGTCAAATCAAAAGTTGGAAGACTTGTATGATGAAGATTCAAAATCTCAACTAAAATTTTTAACACTTTTTTAAATTCTTTTTGGTGTCACAAGGTCCCTTGAGAGAAGCTCCCTGTATATCAAATATAAACTTTACCTGCATAATGGATCAATAATGTGGGGCTATTTCCATCCTTAGAGTGCTTAGAGGCACTCCTACCGGCAGCAGTATCAGCATCTGCTGCTACAATTCGCCAAGCTTTTAAAGTCACAGGTATTGTCACTTCTGCTCCAGGCCTCAAGGGAAGGGCAGATTTTAAGGTTTCAGATGCGATCGAGAGAACAGAATCTTGGTGTTTTCCAGATAGTGATACATGGACTTGCTCCACCGGAACTGTACCAGCATTAGCCAGACTTATCCATATATCACGAATTTCACCTTCGTGTAGAATGATTGCACCATCACCACCAACAACACGAGAAACCAGTAATGGCAGCGGTGGAACTACAGAAATACTTGGGACAGATATATTTTTCAACCTTGCAGACCCACAGCATCTGAAAGGGTCAGAAAGAACAAGTCCTTGTGTAGCTCCAAGGAGTAGATTGTCAACATCCTTAAACAGGTGTTCAGTAATAACACCAAAGCAGTGGACGGTGCATCCAGGTATTGTCACTGGCCCCACTGAAGTTGGAATCCCTGATAAAGTGACCACCTTTGATGAATTGGGTGGAAGATTTACAGCGACTGGAAAAGCATCAAAATTTCCTGAAGGCACGGAGAGATATATACTATCGACCTTCAAATCAAAGCCGCATGGGTTTGCCAGTTCTACCAGAATCTGAACTGGTTCTCCAACTATCCATATCAACTCCTGTTTGCTGCTATTGCTTGGCTCTCCCTTGCTGAATGGCGTGTAAATAAAAGGCCCAGTATTAGCAGCTCCAGCCCACCAGTCTTCTCTAGCAGGATTGCGCTTGACAATGTCCATTTGTGAGGGATGGAGAGGAAAAGAATATAACCTAAAAGCAAACATGACTGAATTAGGATATCACATAAATATTAAATGAACTCTAATGAAATTTTACATTATTACTTGACAATGTAAATAAACTTAAACTAGCACAGGATATACAATATTTGTTGTTAGGTGCACAGAATATAAAATTTTCATTTACTAACAGGAAAATGCTTAGGTACTGGTGAAGACCTAATGAAAGGTAAGGCAGGGTCAGCACAGCGAGTTCCTGATGGCAACCGATCCGCTGAATTGGAAAGTGCACTAGCAAGGCCATTTTGCCCAGCAGGCGTAATTAAAGGATAATATGATCTTAGTAGTCTTGCTGCTGCACCCCAGGCAGCAAGAGGATCTCCTGCTCGGACAGCAGATAGCAGGATTTCCCTTAGTACAACCATCTGTAATGTGCTCCACTGAGACTCAAATAGAGACACTACCGACTGGTGGAGTATTTTCCCACTCTCAGCAAGACCTGATCCAGTTTCCTTCTGTCAGGAAATAAAAGAAAAGTTAGTGAATTATTTCCTAGGAACATACACACAGTCTAAGCTGCAAAGTAAACAAGACTTGTAAAACAGAAATTGCATAGAATGTTTCTGGGAGAATAAGCATCTCAACCTAATTCTTTATTTCCCCTACAAGAGTTCCATTTTGAATTACAATAGAGAAGGGACTAAAATATGCCATTGATGGCCTGGAAACAAAACAGATGCATGTGCATGCAGAGAAACAGTAATGCCAATTATGCAGGAATTCTTACTCACTTTGGAAAGAGAATCTTCTAAGACTGAAGCTTTACTTTGAACCCGGTAGGCTTTTGTGGTCATTGCCAACACTTGCATTGCACTAATGGCAGCCAGTCTATTATCTTGTTGCAAATATAACTGGGCTACCTGCCTAGAGAAAAAGGCAGCTTTTCGCTGATAACCGAGAGTTCCATACAAACGAGCAATTTCAACATAGAGTACAAGTCTATCACTGGCATCAATCAGAGATTTCGCACCATCTGCTGCATTTGTTAGTAGCTCCACTACCTCCTTAGCCAGCTCTCGTCTGCCAAAACGAACCAAAATTAAGCTCATAAGATCAAGAGTGTAAAGTATAACTTATGTTTGATTTGATGTTGGTCGTCCCAAGGATCCAACCTATGACAGGAGCTTATAGAGATACATGTAATGCACATCTGTTTTGCCTTAATATAACTGTGTGGATACTTGTCATTTCATTTAACAGTAGTCATGGGAGAGAAGTTTAAATTCATTTGTTTTCATCAAGGAAGTTTACCTGCAAAGAAACCTTGCTAATTTCAAAGTAGCCTCAAGTTCAAATGTTAAGGGTGAAACTCTGCACAGAAACGAATAATAAATCACTGTTAGTATTCCAGAATTCATAGTATCATCGATATTAAGCACTAAAAAGTTGCAACTACCTAAAGAGAAGCATTTTGTGAATTACCTCTGAGCATTTTCTTGTATGAATGACTTCTTGTAGTGCAAAATGACACTACTATACCGATATCTGACTTCTTCTTCCACGGCTGTATCCTTTTGGCCCATTTGGTCAATCTGATAACATGAGCATATTTCACAACAACCAATTAGTCAAAAGGAAATCTAATCAATAGTCAAACAGCAAGCCATGAAAGTACAGGGGAACCATTAAACCATTACCAGTAATGCACAAACGCTCCCCTCCAATGCACCAGCATACCAGAAAAAATCTCCAGTCAACCTAGCAAGTTCCAGCGCAGTAGAGTAATGAAGATTGGCATCAACTGGTGATCCTGCCAGCATGCAATAATCTCCCATTGTCTTCTGTGCACGCCCAAGCCTCCGCTTCTTCGCCTTTATAACCTGCACTTTGCAATATCAATTCTCAGGCACTACTAACTCGAACACATTTAACACAAAAGTCACACGCACAAACACTTCACATATACAACAGCTTAAAAAATTATATAGGACACCTAGATATAAACCTCCTCAGAGTTGAGAGTAGCTTGAGAATCCAACGGCGTCTTGACAATAGTCCCTGCCGGCTCCGCCTTAAGCACCCATTTCTCAAACTCCATTAGCAATGACGCCGCTATGTCCTGCATCATTGTTTGCAAGTGAAACTCCTGCGTCGCCCGATCCGCAGGCGGAAACAGCATTAAATTCCATCCTTTCTTACTCCCATCCTCCAACTGCAACACAATCCAATTCACAATCACTCTTACAACATCAAATTATAAACATTTCAATCAATCCTGCACCTAAATCACTTCTATTCAACACAATTACTCCTTAGAATTCGATAAACTCCGAATCGAAAGCTCAAAATTAGAAGAGCAGACCTGAGAATCGGCGGGAGAGAAGGCGAAGCAGCGCTCGACGAGGGCGGCGGGGTAGGCGCGGCAGGCGGTGTCGAATTGATCCATGACGGAGCCGAGATCGGGGGAGGAAGGGCAGTGGCAGATGCCGATGACGGCGAGGGTTTTGCGGTTGGACTGGAAGTCCTCCCAGGGGGAGGGAGGGGCGCCGCCGAGGACGAACTTGAAGCGGAGGCTGCCGGAGTCCCAGGGCTGGTGAGCGAACGGCGACTTCTGGTGCTCCGTGTAGAAGGAGCTGACGGCGGAGAGAGGGATCGTCTGGTGGCGGAGCAGCATCGCGTGGTAGTCGCGCAGCAGCACCGGGGGGACGTGGCCGATCGGGAGGACCGCCACGCGGATCATGGAGCTGGTTTCGATGCTGACGTCCGGCTCCATTTCGGATCCGGGTCGGAGTGAGAAATGGTGGTCAGATCGGTGTGATCGGAGAGTGAGAAAGATAGTGTGATTGAGATGGAGAGGAGGGAAAGGTGTTTGGTCCACTGTTGGTCTTACTTCTTTATTTATTTACATTTTTTTCGGTAAGTTATTAATTTACATTTTGGACATCAGATAACATTATTTTGGTCATTTATTGCATTTCCTTAAAAAATATATCATACCATACTCTTTAGTGAAACTCGTGTCTTATTCTTGTTTTTTCTTGTAATCATGTGAATTTCAACAAAATAAGCTCATTCGTATGATAAGTTCATGTTTAATCGATAAGAAAGAGAGGTACTTCACGGGTGGTCGGAGGACTTGTTTAATGATTGAGTGGGCTGATTTTACTAACACTAAAATCTAAAGATATAGGGACATGATGAAGGCTCTCTAACGACCCTCGTAAAGATCCGACTCTAGGTCTTTGCTTCAGACCTTTAGGTTTGGGGGCTAAGATGGTGATTGTGTTCACCAACGTGACCTCACTCTTTAACCCTCATTTTCGCGTCAAATCTAGGGCTGAACATATACGATTACAGTTCTTTCAATAACATGTTATAGACAGTCTCAATTTTGAGATTTATTATCTAAGTTCATTTGAAGATAAATTATTCATTTAGTGGGTTTTTAGGTTCACTTGGTTAGTGAAAATTGTCGCTCCAAAACTCTTGCAAATGTGTAACTTAACATTTGTCTCAATCCAATATTGGCAATTCGTCTTTCGTATTTCTGATTAAAATTTGGACCAACCAACAATTAGCATGG
The DNA here is from genome assembly GCF_000184155.1 of Fragaria vesca subsp. vesca. Classification (NCBI taxonomy): domain Eukaryota; kingdom Viridiplantae; phylum Streptophyta; class Magnoliopsida; order Rosales; family Rosaceae; genus Fragaria; species Fragaria vesca. The sequence continues at coordinate 19,548,033 of NC_020492.1, read as the reverse complement.
AGTGTAAAATGGTAATTTAACCATTGTTCCTGGAATCCTGGGCAGTGAGCAAGAGAGCGATTCACAACTAGATTCGCCTTCGCGCCTTTATTCTTCCGCAGAATCCCAATTCAGATTCAGAGCAAACCTCATCTTCCGGCTTTCGAAATTTTGGCGCGCAACCATGGCAGACCAACCGGAGCAATCCTCCCCCGTTCTTCAGCAGCTCCTACTCTCACTCTCCCAATCAGCCGATCAACCAGAGAGCTCAGTCTCGGACCTCATCGACTTCCTCGCTTCAATCTCCGCTCAGTCAGACCCGGACAATCAAAATTCAGAAGCCACCGCCTTCAAAACCCTCACTCAACTTCACCACTTCATCTCTTCTCAATCAGACCAGGTTCAATTTCATCCAATTCGTCACGTTCTTCAATTCTCTAAACCCTAAATTGATGCTTACCTACTGTTTGTTTGTTGATTTGCCAGGCCATATTTGATCAGCTACAATTCGAGTTGCCCAAGGCGGTTTCGGAGTTTGGAGGAGTTTCGGAGAGGTGCCTGGAGGTGGTGGAGAGCATTATTGATCGGTTTATATCAATGTGTGGTGCCAGAGACATGCTTGCAGTTCTCGGCGAGGTACGGACTTAAATTTTTTTCTCTCAGCTTAGTGTTTGTTTGGGGTTTTAGTTCTCTGATGGTGTTAGGTTGTAATTTGGCTCAGGCATTGGATTCTCTTAATAAGAAAGGTGGGGATTATGGCTATGTTGTACCTCTTCTCTCAGGGTTTTCAAAAGGTTAGTTTCAGTGAGCTTCCTTCCTTGAGCAATGTGTGGATTCACTATCTATGTCAGTTATGGAATTGGCGCAAAAATTGAGTTTTTGGTGGTTCTTTATTTTATATGCATAGTCGACAATGTCAGTAGATTCTGTGTAAAATAACGTTAGGTGTTCGATACCAGTAATAGTAGCTTATTTTCTGGGTTTCGATTTAGATTTAGTATTCGCTTTACTGGTATGTTGGTTGTCCGGGAGCTGGAATGGTGTAGAGAATGCTTGTGGGGGGTGGGGTTAAGGTAGTATTTTAATTTTTTAAACAAGTTGAATGGTTGAAAAAAGAATAAAAGAGGTTCTTCACCTGAGGATTGTGAGCTCATTTCACTTGAGACTTGCTGGAGAAGTTGGTTGTGGGGGAAAAGAAGGGTCTTCCATTGAATATCTGGAAAAGCAATATCGTACAAGTGAAAGATCTGTTGGACTTTCTTTTAAATAAATGTATAGTGATCTTCCCATATTAACTGATTTGTCAACTGTTGACGGCTGTCTTAAGGGCAACCCAAGTAAGGAACTTGGAATTTCTATCATTGGAACAGTGCCACTGAAGTGAACTTTCTCATGCTTTTGGATCACAGCTCAAATATTATTGTGGTGCTGTTTCTCGCTTATTCTTGATTAAACGAATGATCATTATGATGAAACTATTCTTTTAACCTGCTGAGGGCTGAGAATTTTCTACATTATTTTCCTTTCTTGCCTTCAGTATTTCTCTCCCTTCAGAGGCGCCACTTTGAGCAAGTAAGACAAGCTACTCGTATTATTTTCAAAGTTTTGAAAGGCGTGTCTTCAGAATTGGAAGATGAAGCCGAATTACAAAAAATGTTTGATAGAGCTGTGGGAATTGCTGATTCCATACATGCAGTTTGCATGAAGTTGGTCAGTGACAGTTTGACACTTGCTTATTCTTGCTTTAGAGATATTCGCGGGATTCTTTGTATATTATTAGATCCTGATGATCTTTTCGTTTCATGCAACAGGAAGGCGGAGTACATGAAAAGCTTTCTGCTCTTCTTGGTCTTTATGTGCTAGAGATAGTGGTTGGCATATCACCATCTATTCTGAGTTCAAGTTTGACTGTCGTCTTAATATGTTCTATATCCACCGTTCAAGTGCCCATCTAAAGTAGTTCTGAATTTGATCATGTATTCCCTATTTGATTTACTTCTCTCAAATTACACCTCTCACTTGCAGGCTCTTGTCAGCATGAATTTCGAAGCTTCAAGTTCACAGGCCTTTGTACTGCAGCTGTCTAGTTTCTTCCCGTATTGTGGTTTCTCATATCTAGGCTTAATTACGGGGTCTGATGTTGACAAAATAAGTAGGATTGTAATAGGAGGTAAAATTCCATTTATCTCCATGAGTACTTATCTACTATAAGAAATCTTACTGTTTTTTATCTCCAAATTTAAGACCCCTTGATGTTTCTTCTCTTGTCTTGTCTTTGGGTGCGCTCAGACGATAAAGATCTCTATGTTGATTCTTTCGTGGACGTCAAATGTGGTGCATCTGTTTCAGGTTTATGTTTGTGAATGTTGGTTGTTCATTTTCTCTGAGTATCAATCTTTTTCTATCTTGACACACTGTCACTCAACTCTCTTTTGCTTTGTTGAAGTGATTTGGGGCCATGCTTCTAATGAGGTTGCCACGGCTGCTCATGAGGATTTGACTGCTGTCAAAAATGAACTTCAGAATAATCAGACTAAAAGGTGGCAAGCTTTTGGCATGCTGAAGCACATACTAGCTTCTGTCACTCTGCCATGGGAACTCAAAAAACATGCAATCGATTTCTTGCATAGCATCAGAGGTGGAAATATTTCCCCTTGTGACGAACATAGTGACTTCTCAGCCGACATGCCAGGCCTTTTTGCTGCTCTGCAGGTTGTCTCTCGCTATCATTATATATTCATCTTTTTTTATCAAAAATGAAAATAATCTAATTTGTTTCATCTCCTTTATGCTACATTTTAGGCTATTCAAATGGTCATCATGTATACAGCGGACACAGAGTTGAGGAAAAATGCCTTTGATGCATTTAAGTGGGTGAGGATTTGGATTATTGTTGCCCCATGGCTTTTGTTGTCCAATAATATGCATACACGATAGTGTCTAGCAGTTATAGTTATCTCATTCTATGGTCAATTGTCACTAAGCTTTTGCTTATGATGTACTTTATATACCATCACTAATATTTGCCACTCAAAATCAGATTCTGGCTGATATTCCAACTTGTCATAGGTTCGACATCCTAAAGGCTTTGATCACAAAAAGTGATTCTTCCTCTATGGTAAACCTATATAGACAGTCTTTATATTTATGATATGTAAGCCTTAACTTTGCTAAAGTTAAACTTGAAGTACTTAATGTTGGTGTTTCAACTGTATATAGATTGCAATCCTTTTTGATATCGTTAAAGGAGAAATGCACAAGGAAAGTTGTGAAAAAATGGGAAATGGTCGAGCTTTGAGAGAAGAACATAATGCACATCCCCGTTCATCGTTGTGGACTGCCAGTATCCTGGAATTGGTGGAGTTTATTCTAAGGCCCCCAAAGGGAGGACCTCCATCCTTTCCTGAGCAGACTGATTCGGTATGGCTTCCACTTGCGTTGCTGGGTTTATTTTCCTGATTATATCATGATTGCTTAAACTAATGAATTGTTCTCTTTCTAATGCTTTTTGGTTAAGCTTGTGCTTGCCAACTAATTGTGTAGGCTTATAGATACATGTCAGATTTTCTAAATTGCATTACAATTTGTACTATTCTACAGGTCCTGTCTGCACTCAACTTGTACCGATATGTACTGATAGCAGAATCAAGAGGTAAAATACTAAAATATGATCGGTGAATTAATAAAGCAAATGCAATGCTGTGGTGTCTTTATCTCTACTTTGGACGTTTTACTTTATTGCTAATTGTTGCAACTCCCTTCAAAATTTGATCTATTTCTCACTTGTATACACTAATTTGGTGAAATGATACAGGAAAGACCAACTATACCGGAGTACTTTCCAGAAGCAATTTACAGAAAGCCTATAATGAATGGCTTCTACCTCTACGAACCCTAGTTACAGTCATAGTGGCCAAGAACAAGAATGAAAGTGATGAGCTTACAGTTGACACTCTTTGTACTTTTAACCCAGTTGAATTAGTTTTGTACCGCTGTATAGAGCTTGTTGAAGAAAAGTTGAAAGAGTCTACATAAGTCGTCACCTGGATCTATGATCTTAGTTCTCCCATTTTTGTATCCTGTTCCAATTTTGAGGTTCTGTACAGTTGAAAATTGTGTATGAAAAGTTAGAATTACCTGTGATCTTATTAAAATGAAGTTTGCAACAAATGTTATATCTTTCTGTGAAAAATTATATATGATGGTGGCCAATAGGCCATTATGTATCAAAATGCATGCGAGACGTAGAATCAATATGACGTTAGTTTGCAACAAAGTACCGTGTATAGACATGCATGGGATTTGAGCTTCTTGCTCTTCCATTCTCATATCACAAATTGTGATTTGAGAATTGACAAAGACGATGATTAAAGATTTTCCCTGTGTTAATTCTGAATTTCATTTCAATTCAATCTCCCATAAAAAGGATCTGGTGAATTGTAAATTCAACTACACTGTAAAACTGTGAAAACTGAAAAACTAGTCTAACAACGTTTGAAACTACAAGGAATGGTACAACTTATGAGCTAAATAATCTGAAGAAGGAGAAGTAAACGAGGGTTTTACCCCGAATAAAAGAATGTTTAGAGAAAAAAGCAGGAACCTTTGTCACATAATTAACAGTCTACTGCTAATTTACTAAACACAAACCCCTCAAAACTTTCTCCATCCACTAGTCAACTTCCCATTTGGTAAAATTCTAAACCGATGGGATTCAGAGCAGGTTATATTCGGTAACTTCCACTGAATGCTGCTGACTCTTGTTATAGAACTTATAAAAGCTTTCAGGCAATGTGCTATGTTACATTTGAAACACCATTATGCTTTGCTTTGCTTTCCGTCTCAGCTCATCCCGTACAAAATCTCCGAACCAGAGTCCTCGGAAGGCACCATGTTTAGATCAGGTAGCACGAAAGAATTGTTCCCAGATGACGAAACAGCCTTGTGTTCATCGCAGGAATCCAATTGTGGATATGGATGAACATAAGGTGTGACATGTGAAAGCAAATGTGAAGGAAAGTGACTGAAACTAGGAGGTGCTGTTCTTTGATGGGCTTGACTGGCAATAGCGTTCTCGGCTCCATCAAAGTACGCAATCAAATTTGTGGCAGAAGAGTGCAAGTTCAAGTCTAGCTGCAAAGCAAAAATACATACAAATTCAGCAAGGAAAGGCCAAAAACAGGCTGAGAAATCAAGAAATGAGATTTTTAAAGGAATATGCTTTCAATACAATAGTAGAATAGCAAATATTCTCCATTCTATTTCGATTCTATTTTTATCAACCTTGACAGAGATGAAAGACAAGAGGGGGCCTGATCTTAGAAGATATAAATAGTAAAAGATATAAGATAAAGGACAGCAGAATCACCTTCGCTCTCTTTAAGTTCTCATTTTTGGCTCTTTGCTCCTTAAAGGTAGTCTGTAATGTCGCTATTTCCTTTCTCAAACTCGTCCTTTCTTTCAACAACGAAGTTTCCTCTTCTTTAAGCTCATCATATGACTGCAAAGGAACAAGCAAGTCAATATCAAAACAAAGCAGAATTCTTTAACTCGTAAGCCAATCTATCAAAATCCCATTAAGACGCAGAATAACGGGGTGACAAATTGGAGGTTAAATCTTGAAAGTGAAATCAAGTGGGTGCCAAAAATGATATTTGAGAAAAGAAAATTTGTCTATTACCTTCTTCTTTCTTGCCCTCTTGATTCCATTAGTGGTGCTAGTGGATTCATACGCAGCAGTAACCTGAAATATCAAAAGCCAACTAATTTTCAGCAAACATACCCAAAAACAGCAAAGATATAACGACACTGCATATATCTATAGGTTTAGATACAGAAACACGCAGAGTCCTGCAATCAACAAACATCGTAATCTATGAAAAAAAATGACCACGAAATAAATCCACAAGCGTTAAAACACTGTCAATTATTCTGCCTAACAATCAGAAATTGAAGCTCAACTCCATCTTTTACTCATCCATCTTCAAATAAACCCATACCAATTTACCATCTTCTCCTATAAAGCTTCACCATTTCAAACCCCTCTCCCAACTCCCATCATCTTTCAGGCCAACATCATGAATTTCCACGTGGCCACACATGAAAAAGTCCCCCCTATTTTATTCCTCACGTGACCTCCTCACGACTCACATGACCTCACATCGCCATTAGCATCCATATAAATATGTTTGCCTCTCGCTCCCTGACAACTCCAGCTACCTTCACACCGAATCCAAATCCCCTTTCGAAAATTAAAAAACAACCAAAAAATTTCAAAATTAAAAACAAAAATACAGCCACACCGCACCAGACTACTCACAACCATCAGATCCATATTCAAAAACCAAATCCACCAACCGACCGCCCCGATAGGCAACCGGGGTTTCCTGGATCTCCAGAAAGCCCAGGAAACAAGTCATTATTCCAAGAGAGACGAAGGTCTATCCTAAGAGCGCCTGCACCGCCCCACAGAGGATAATTACTCAAGCAGCAACCCCCCACTAAAAACGCCACACCAAACCGAACGAGGACCTATCCCAAAGCCAAAAGCCCATGGGCCCCACCGCGCCTTGAGAATAGGGCCCACGTCACCACCCTATCTGTCGTAATATGACCGAAACGCCCTCAACTCTCTGCCGCTCTGCCCGTACTTTTGACTTAACGCGGCGATAAATTTTGTGGCAAACACCAGAACTATTCAAGAAAAGAAAAGAAGGTTCAGAGAAGAGAAGAAGGAAACTTCGGAATTGACCGGAATCAGGAGGGTAGTTTTGTAAATCTGGAAGGGTAAACAAAGAATGACAGGTGACCGGCAAAAGGAGCGAGACGAAAACGTGAGGGAGGAGTCTTGATCTGCTACATCACGTGAGGAATAAGGAAAAGTAGGCCATTTTTGGTCGTAGAGATAAATAAGAGCGACACCGTGAACGGTGGCCGCCGACGGTTGACCACCGCAGATTGATCTGCGAGCTACTAAGGTAATCTAGAAGAGCGAAACTAAATGACGTATCTCATCTTGTCAGCTAGTGAGTAGGAGGCAATTTAGCAGCTCAAGATGACGACAGCGAAAGGCAAACGGCAAACAGAAACGTCGGTTTTAAAATCCGGGAATTCAAAACGGAAATCTTTGATGACACAGTAATTAGAGAAGAGGAAGATGAAGGACACAAATGGAAATTAAAAAAAAGTTTCAGAACTTCAAAGAAGAGAAAAAAAAAAGCCATGAATGCTTCGTGAAAAAGCGACGACGACGGACGCCACGGAAAATCCGAAGGCAGCTCAGCTCCAGCACACTGAGCTCGCCGTGGATATTTCGGTCAACCGATGACGAAAACAACAGGCCTTTCAGAGAGAAGAGATCAGCCAGCGACGAATCCAAAACACAAAAAAAGTGAGAAAAGAAAAGAGTGAGAGAGCTAGACCTTGGATCTGGGACGGCTGGACTCTTCGAATCCATCGGCAGTGCCAGAAGGCGAGCCGCCGCCGCTCCACGAGAGCGGCGTCGTAGGGCTGCATCTAGTCGAGTCGTCCTTCTTACTCTTGTTACTCCTGCTCCAAACAGCCTCGCATCTCGAGGACGCCGCCGCCTTGCTACGTGGCAGACGCATCCCCCACCGCGGAAGCACGGATTTGGCCGTGAAGCGAGACTGGAGAAGCGACGACGACGACGTCGCCGCTCGTGACTCCTTGAGCCGCAGCAGTAGCTCGACGACGAGGACGTCGTCGGTCATCGCGGCCCTCGTCCAGTCGTCCTTCGCCACCATCATCTAGATAGATAGAGAAGAAAAGGAGGAGGCTTTAGAGAGAGAAAGAGAGAAGAAGGTTTTAGAGAGAAGAGTGGCGGATGAAGAATGAGAGAGAGAGAGAGAGAGAGGTGGGTTAGGAAATATATATATATATATGAGGGGAAGGGTGGTGTGTTATATGTGTGGTGATGAAAGTGGAGTTGATTCCAGTTTTTCGTTTTTTGTTCTTCTCTTCGTTGGGTCTGGCGACTCTGACTTCTTTTTTTTTTTTTTTTAATTTCTTTTTTCAAGTAGGAGTTTCTTATTTTATATTTCCTTTTTAGTTGGGTTGGGCCCACTCTGTGGCGTGTGTGACGCTGACAAAATTCGTTCCCTCGGGTCACGAATACCCGATCCATGGCCCATGACCCGTGGCCCATCAACTAGTGTAGGGCATGATGACCCGCGGCCTCATCTTTTCTTCTTTGCCGAGTTGTTCATCCGAATCCCAAATGCTTGTAACAATGATAAAGAATGTTTTAGGTCACGAATTCTTTCTCATCCACTTTTTCTAATTCTTTAGTTTCTTTGCATCACTATTTATAGGGCAATAGCTTCATTACGTAGAAATTCTATTCATTGATTTACATTTTGACAAAAATCTGAATAAGTCGGTGCGTGTCATAATCTTAAAAAAAGATTATTTGTATTAATTGATTACATTTGGAGTCTTACGTGGAATTACGATAATGCAAAATTATGACCACTAGTGTTGAACCTTTAGTAACTCTAAACATGGAATTGTTTTGCATATTAGTTAAGTTCAAATTTCTGAATTCTACGGTTTGTGCTAAATCATAGATATGAAAATGTTTGATGAAATCTTTTTAATCTTTTCTAACGTGATCCATGAGATGGCAATAGTGGTTTACTAACTTGGAAGATAGTATCGTTTTGCATATTAGTTAACATGTTAAAGTTTATGAATTCTACAACTTATCCCAAAACATTGAAATCAAAAGTTTCCATAAAATTTTATTTTATGTTTGATGTGTCCTCATGAGACAACAATATTATGTCTATCCATAATGATCATTACATTCTCTTGTGTTGTCTTCTATATAAGCAGGTAAAAATATTGTTATCACTCACGTGCATTAATACGTAGGACTATGACCACTTCTTTTTTTTTTTTTTTTCTTTTTTATTCCTTTTTGGAGAAATGAATACTTTTATTAATAAAGATTAACAAAACTACAAATGACAGGAATTATCAATGGTAACTGGTAACCAAAGTTGTTCTACTAATTTCCCTAGTACTAACAGTATAACACCAGTTACGGGTCTATCGTCAGACAACATCTAAGAACCAGTAGGGCCCAACCTCTAGCCAAAACTTAACACCAGTTACGGGTCTATCGTTATTGACAACATCCAAGAACTAGTTGGGCCTAACCCTTAACAAAAACTTAACATCAATTACAGATCTATCGTCATTGACAACATCCAAGAACCAGTCAGGCCCAACCCCAAACCAAAACTTACGCCCCTCTAAATAAACTACTTTAGTTGCGACAACATGCGCAACCTCATTCCCACCCGACCCCTAGAAACATGAGCAATACCCTGTAAACCAACAGATCTTAACAACGTAATGATCTGCTCCACAAGCACTCCAACATGGGCAAACTTAGCTACTCCCAACCCTCCACTATGACCACGCATTTAGACATCAAATACATAGAAAATCCGAAAACGGGTCCTCTCATTTGGTATTACTCCATAACATTTCTAAAAGCACATAAAATGTATAGCTCCCGAAACGCTAGAGAAATTTATGAAACATAGAAAGTTTCTTAAAAGAGATAATAATAAAAAGAAAAGAAAAATCTCATAAGCTAGATGACCCTATAGATGGTTTGCATAAATCTAACCCAATCTTTGGCAAAGTCTAGCAAGATAAATTGAGAATTTGTCGTTAATTGAGAATCTGTCGTGATACAAATTTTAATGTTTTCTTACATAGGCAAAGAATGATACAATCTTACAAAATTGAAGTGTACAGTGTACTTACATTCACTATAACTCTCAAAACAAATGGAAACCTAACGATCGAATTAGTTTTGTATTTTTCCATACTCCCTAAAAATGGCTAAACATGTTGGTACAATCATTTGCTCACTATGGTGAGTTTAAGTAACGCGTACCACTTTTGCATTTTCGACCTTTCATAAAAGTAGCAGGTAGCTGGGCAATGTATTATTTAGTATTTGAGTTTACCATATAAGTAAAAAATATCGTGGGCTATTGTATCACACAAATCGATCGCTCTCTAGATAAGTAAGAAAAACGACTTAAGTCTAATTATATAACTGAATGGAGAATAATTAATCTTACACTCGGAAGTAATATGTATTTATTGTGAAATTTTAAGACTCCCTAAAGTAAATTCCATTTAAGTGTTTTTGCCAAATTAACTTCACGTTAGCAGCCTTACATGAATATAGACGATATAAATGTTAGACAATCAAGCCGGTGGAAGGAAAATGAAATTCATGGCGAAGTGTACTGCAGTAGTTGAACCCAAAAAATTGCAAAACCTAATTCTGCACTAGTGAGTTGATGCAATATATAGCAAAATTTAAGGCCCGTCATAAATATCAACCCAGAGCTTTGTATGCCACAATCACTCCTGGATAAAATGTTGAGGAGCGAACGGAAAATATCCATGTCACAAGTACTTTGGCTTTGACAACTGACGCAACTTTCAAATGTCAATTCTGATGTTATCTTCTGATTAAAATAGCAAGCTAATTAACTTTAAACATGTATTTGATGGATCAGATAATTAAATTAAGGGTATAATTCTTAAAATAGCTATAATAAAACAAATAAAAGTAAGTACTGTGTGTCAAGAAAAATGTGCTACCTTTTTCACAATAGTATTTTTCAATCAATTAAAAATTAGATATGATCTTAAACTCTCAAGCTAAATTTTACATTTTTACCTCGATTTATCTCCATCACATTATCGTTGCGCAGTGCCAGTAATAGAGCGTGCTCAATTTAACACCATGAACAAAAGAGAGTGAGAGGGTGAAAGGAAAGAGAAGTAAAGATAAGAAAAAAGTGAAAACATCCGCTACATTCA
>NC_020492.1:19535116-19536915 GCF_000184155.1 Fragaria vesca subsp. vesca | reverse complement strand
TTTGAACTGTCTCCTACCACGGCCATGTCTTGATCGACAAGAACGCAAAAGAGCCACCTGAGTCCGAACTTGATAAAAGAGTTGGGAAACCGGTCGTGCTTTCCCCTCCCACAACCTCAAATTTCTTTCCTTCCAAACCGCCCAAAGAATGACCAGAAGAACAGCAAAACTCTCCTTAGACACACACTCCAAACATAACACCAAGCACTCCATCATAGACATTGGGTGAGAAACAACCTGAAGGACAGCATGAAGCTCAGGAAACATCATCACTAAATCCCGAAAATAACAACAATCACGACACACATGCGGAGTACCCTCCTCCTCCTCATTACAGAAGAAACAACCCTGGTTAATAAAGACATGCTTAGATCTCAACGAAACAACTGTCGGAAGAATATCCGAAATGACCTTCCAGATATGCACCTTAATCTTGCTAGGCACCTGTGAAAACCAAACACTCTTCCACAAAGAAACAGAGACCGAGTCTGTCGAGGAAGAAGGTTGAGCATGGCACAGTTGCCTCGCAAGATCATAAGCAGAGCGTGTGGAAAAACGCCCTTTCAGATCCTAGTGCCACACTAGTTTATCCGGGCCAGCACGCTGACTCAAAGGAATTGTCAGAATCAGATCAACATCCGCCTGCTCAAAATGTTCCCCAACCAAATCAACATTCCACATTCTATCAACAGAAATAAAATCACTAACCAGCATATTACTACTGCTCCTCTGACTTAGAGGTCGAAAGTCCCGAGGTCTAGGGAGCCAAGGATCCTCCCAAGCCCACACCAAACACCCGTCACCAATTTGCCAACGAGTCTCATTAACCAACAAATCCCAGGCCTCAAAAATACCACTCCAACAAGCAGATGGCATGGAAGGGTTAGGAGCAGACCAAAAATCAATATGAGGAAAGTACCTGGCCTTTTACAACCTTCCCAGAAGAGAGTATGGATTTTAACCAACCACCACCCCTGTTTAGCAAGCAACACAAGATTATGAGCATACAGATCACGAAAACCCATACCTCCCTCCTCCTTCGGACGACATAGCCTCTCCCACGACATCCAATGAATCTTTCTATCATCCGCTGTTCCACCCCACCAAAACCTAGCACACATTTGATGGAGGGAATTGCAAAAAGTTTTTGGAAGTAGGAAACAGCTCATCGAGTACGAGGGAAGAGCCTGAGCAACAACTCTAATTAAAATATCCTTCCCGGCACTACTAAGAAGTTTACCTTGCCACCCTTCCAATTTCTTGCTCAACTGCTCTTTGATATACCCAAAGGTGTCAGTCTTGTTACGACCCACGACCGTGGGAAGCCCGAGATACTTCTCATGCTTAGCAACCACCCCCACAGAGAAGACATCCGCTAAGGAGTTCCTGAGATCAACTGCAACTGCCTTACTGAAAACAATATTACTTTTAGAGAAATTAACTTGCTGCCCCAAAGCCGCCTCATAATCCTCTAACACAGACTTCATACACAAGCATTCAGCGAAAGAAGCTCTTCCAAACAACAAACTGTCATCTGCAAATAGAAGATGTGTAATTACCGGAGCCCCATCACAGACACGGATGCCCTGCAGCGCACCCTCCTCCACTCGATTTTCCAACAAAGTAGAGAACACCTCCGCACATAATAAGAATAGATACGGGGACAAAGGATCACCCTGCCGCAGCCCTCTGGAAGGAGTAAGAGAACCACACGGCTTACCATTAATTAGAAAAGAATACCTGACAGTAGACACACATTGCATAATCAAGTCGACCCAGACACCACAGAATCCTAATCG
>NC_020492.1:19514048-19535095 GCF_000184155.1 Fragaria vesca subsp. vesca | reverse complement strand
AACAAACTGTCATCTGCAAATAGAAGATGTGTAATTACCGGAGCCCCATCACAGACACGGATGCCCTGCAGCGCACCCTCCTCCACTCGATTTTCCAACAAAGTAGAGAACACCTCCGCACATAATAAGAATGGATACGGGGACAAAGGATCACCCTGCCGCAGCCCTCTGGAAGGAGTAAGAGAACCACACGGCTTACCATTAATTAGAAAAGAATACCTGACAGTAGACACACATTGCATAATCAAGTCGACCCAGACACCACAGAATCCTAATCGCAACAAAACAGCCTTTAAGAATACCCATTCCATTCTGTCATACGCCTTCCTCATATCCAACTTCAAAGACATAACCCCCTCCTCTTTATCCGAATCAATAAAATGAGACACTTCATTGGCAATCAAAGAATTATCTGTAATCAACCTGCCAGGAATAAAAGCACTCTGAGAGGGAGAAATAATACCAGTAAGATGTTTCTTCAACCTGTTCGCAATCACCTTACTGCAAATCTTATACAGGACATTACACAAAGCTATTGGTCTCAAGTCAGAGACCTGCGTGGGGTTCGCAACCTTAGGAATCAGACAAATGTGAGTATAGTTCACATCCCTCAACAATTGCCCAGAAGAGAGGAAGTCACGCACCGCCACACAAACATCTACCCCTACCGTCTCCCAATACTTCTGAAAAAACTCCGGAGGCATCCCATCCGGACCCGGCGATTTAGTCGGGTACATTTGGAACAAAGCAGCTCAAATCTCTTCGTCCGAATAAGGAGCAGTCAGCTCCTCATTCATCTGGTCAGACACCCTCGGCCGAACTAAGTTCACCACCTCTAGCATCCGGCTCTCATCCGAATGTTCAGACCGGAACATGAAAGAGAAGTAGTCCAAGATAACCTTCTCCATTCCATCCAAAGCTGGTTTCCACACACCAGTCTCATCAAACAACCCAGCTAAGCGATTCTTAGCTTTCCGATTAGAAGCAAACATGCGAAAGAACTTGGTGTTCTTATCACCCTCCGTGAGCCAGGTCACTTTTGAACGCTGTTTCCAGTACAATCTTTTCTCCTCCAAGAAACCCTCTAGCTTGCCTGATAAAGAAGCATGCTCCTCCAAGTTCCCAGACGACAAGGGAAGTGACATAAGTTGCTGCAACCGGCCCCGGATCAACTCGATCTCCCTCTTCCTGTTCCCAAATGTCATATACTGCCAAGAATTCAAAGCCATCCTAGTGTGAGCAATTCTGGACATAGTACGATACATGGGAGTCCCCCCTTCAAAATGACTCCACCCTACCGCAACAACATCTCGACAGCCTTCATGCGCCGTCCAAGCCGAGTTGAAACGAAACCGGAACTGCCACTGCCTCTGAAGCGGCTCTTCCTGGAACACCCCAATAAGCAAGGGAACGTGGTCACCGTGAATTGGAGGAAGGTGAAGCACGTGGGAGGCAGGAAAAACATCCAGCCAGGAAGGTGTCGCCACTGCTCTGTCCAGCCGGCATCTCACGTCACCCCCTTTCCAGGTGAACGGCGCACCCCGAAACCCTAGGTCAAAGAGCTCGGCATCATCCAGGGCACCCTGAAACAGTAAAATCTGGTTAGGGTTACGAGCCAGACCACCCTCCTTCTCATCCTCATGCAGAATCTCGTTGAAATCCCCAACCACAATCCATGGAAGAGAAGAGTCCCCTGAAAGAGCCTGAAGAAGATCCCAAGAAAGATGGCGATTAGCGGCCAAAGGCTGGCCGTAAAACCCAGTGAGGCGCCAAGTTATCCCTGATGCATCCGTAGCATGGACCTCCACATCAACGTGGTACCTCGACTTCGACAGAAAGCGGACGTCCAGACCATCCTCCCAGAAGAGAGCAACCCCTCCCGATTGCCCCACGCTGAAGACAGCCTCACAATTCCGATAACCTAACGTAAATCGCAGCCGATTTAGATATTCCTTGTCGTTTACCTTCATCTCAGACAGAAAGATAAACGATGGCTTCTTCTGGCCGATTAGGGTTTGAAGAGCTTGAACGCAGCGACCGTTGTTAAGACCTCTACAGTTCCATGCCAAGATCTCCATGGCAGATGTGCGACGCAAACCCTAGCAGTGAGCCAGACCTCACGAACTTTTAACTAACATCTCCGATATCACCATTAAATCAAATCTCTTGTTAACAATTGTTGTTGGGTTAGAGTTAAGGTTTGTCAAGCTACGTTTAATTAGTTTAATTCGTTTTTAAATCAGAGTTAATAGAAAAGAGGAATATAAGCCAAGTTTAAGCCAACAAAATTGACATTTTTAAGAACTGAAACCTGATGGGAACGACCAGATTAATCTTATGTCATCCCATCCGCAACCATGCAACAAGTTTTCTATCCATGAGTACTAATATCTCTTCAAGGCAAATAAATTAAGAAAAATTTCACTGCGTTTCTAAACTTGGCTAGTAAAATAAAATTATTTCTTCCCCCAAATTTTTTACCAGGGTCATTTCATGAAAAGCTTGGCGTTAGCTACGGAAAGTGGTCGACGGAAAAGTTGCTAAAGCTTCAGAGAAAAAAAAGTACAACAGGAGTGACAGGACTGTGTTACTACTTGCTACAAAGAAGAAGCTGAGCCTGAAATAAAGTAGATTCTGTCTTTCTGGTAACAAGTTATTTATGGCAAGACCCCATGTTCCAGAATTTTATGTAACTTTCAGTGGTGAGATTTGGGTAATAAAGAGGAGCGCATGTTACTGAGAGTGAATATGGATTTTTATGGCGTCATAAATTAATTTTGACTCTTGGAAATGAACATGTTGGTATTATTACACAAATTGAAGTGGACCGTTACTACCATTCATTCTGCTATTGAAGACGATAGTCATGTGGTCTTTGACGAAACACTTGATAGTGCTTGGGCTGCATTCTTCTGTTGGCTTTAGAGTACTTGGGCCATCTTCCCGATTGTCTTGTTACGAAGTGATTTTTCGATTGTCACATTCGTCTACTATCTAGGTCAAATTTTGGGGTGCTTACTTTTCCCATTTCAAATATAGGGAGCAACTTTTTCCCATGGTGAGCTACTCAGTTCCTTTGCCTTCATCTTTTACTTTTAGTTTGAATTCGATTTAGAAATGTGTATTGTTTGTTATAGCACATTCCAAGTGGCTGATAATAACATCTTAGGGTAAGGATCAAAACCAAATTGCTACCCAGAAGGCTTGGGTGTCCAGAATAAAAACGAGTTTCTTGAGAACTTGGGTGCTTGAAGAACTGCTCAAGCCCTTAGCTAGTAGTAACAGTTTGTAAATGCATCAGAAGCTGTTCTTAGGTAGAAACGTAGAAACCAATCGTTGATGCTCACGTTCTCAGAATCTCAGCCATTAGAAGTTGATTGATTTGATTAAGATGGTGATTGATTATGACCCCTACTGCAATCCCAACAATAAGCTGTACCAACCATTTTCTTGAACCAATCACTCTTAATTTCTAGTCATACTGGTTTCGGGTGCACCTAATCCATGAATTTTCCTTTGCTCCAACTCGTTGATGTCGATGGCCTGAAAACAAAACACTCTAATTCTCATCCTGCACATTGAAATTAGAAGGTTAAACTTGAAAGATAAACAAGTAGGGGAATGAGAATTGCAAAACGCGTATTGAAAACTAATGAAAATTGAAGTCTCTCGTAGTCTTGAAGCCAACTTCCCTGTGCCAAAACCATGATCAAAGATGGCCGGCTTGTTTGACCGAGTCTTAAAAGCAGGGTTCTGAGATCATTACCCCCAACTTGGCCATAGGAGAGAGTTCTGGCTCCCACTCATCATCAGTTGGAGACCACTCCTTCATAGAACACAATTATTCTCTGGGGCCAAATAGGGGACAACTTCAGCTTTCTCCAAGGCCTACAAGGTTCAAAGACCTCAGCTCTGTTAAAACAGCAGAGCAAGGTTCAAGCAATTCTACTTCTCCTTAAGCTCAGTGATGCATTGATAAAACACCAGTTGATGAACATAATTAGTACCAAGTTCATCAAGTTCAGTATTTTACAGGGAGCTTTTAGAACTAAGTTCATCAAGTTTAGTATTTTTCAAGTTCATTGATCAACCACCAGAAACTACAGAGTTCATCAAGTAACAAAATTTCAACCACAAACATCCGAGTATAGAAAAGTAAGAAGATTTTATTAATAACTTAGACAATAACATAAAAGACTTGCACATACAATACAACGAACTCTACAAGATACAAGCTCTTTCAACACCTATACCTGTGTAGGCCTAATCTATGTATGCGTATATTGAAGGAAACTAAACAAAGGCAAGTATCTACCCAATTTACCGAAACCTAATTATCAAACCGCACACCCAGAAAACCCAGAAAACTAAGAACTGCTTACTTACCCCAGACCTAATTACCCAGAAACATTATCGAAACCTAAAAATACCCATTGGAACCATTATCACTACTGCTGCTGCACATCTAAACCCAGAAAAGAAGAAAAAGCGTCTGCTGTTAGGTCGAATTGCAAGCTCATCGACTTTCCCTTTGAAAAAATAAGGGGAAATGCCGAGAATCATAAACCCGATCGTTTAGCTAGCTAATATGTAAAACCCAGGAACAACTGCTGCACATGCTTGAGTGTATAATCAAACCGGACCGGGTCGGACTAAGATAAATTAAGGCAAAGCTTGAGTATATTGCTGGCGGCTTCATCGATGTTCGAAACCACCGCCCCCTTCTTTGCGAAGAAGGAAGGAAGTGGGAGTGAGCTCGGAGGAGGGGAGGCTATAGAGGAGGACGGCCCGGCGTAGAACCCGAGAGCAGGGTTAACCGGGTCAGCGAGACGGGTCTGCTTCTTCGGACCCTTCTTCGGGTTTTTCGGACCCGAAAAAACTGTAGATCCGAGATCTGGAACCTTCTGGTTCTGTTTCGGAGGGGAGCGATTCTCCTTGGCTGGTGGGAGCTCCTCCTTGGCTTTCGGGAGCTCCTCCGGCTTGGGGAGCTCTTCGCCGCGCTTGAGGATTTTGATCGAGCCGGTGAGGAGGGGAACAGGAGCTTTCTGGACCGGGGAGGCCGGCTTGCGCTGCGGCTTGCGGCGGTCGGGCTGGGGACGAGCGGCCTTGTTAGGGGTAGGGTTGCGGTGGTGGTACTTCATCGGAAGAGAGAGGAGACCGTGAGATGAAGGGTGTTTGAGGCAGTCTTGTGGGCTGAGAACTTCGACAACCATGGTTCAGATCTGGAAAAGCTGAGAAGGATTGAAGCTTTGTGGAGAAGAGGAGGAGAAAATCAAAAGGAGTTGGCTTTACAGAAGCCCTTTACAGAGAGAAGAAGGAGAAGAGGAAGAAGAGAATGAGATGTGGTTTGAGATGATAATTGTGAGGGGGATTATATAGGGAGGGAAAAGGTCAAAAGTAGAGGCGAAACCCAGTAGGGGAAGGATTGTGGCGTGTCTGTAGGGATTAAAGGCGGTTGTGGAAATGCAAGCCCACTCTCTCATGGGATTGGGGTGTCCGACACGGATAGGGAGTCCCCTCACCCGTGTTGTTTAACTTGTTTTAAGGGTTTCTTTTGCAAAGTAATTATCTGTATAGATATTCCATGTGGTAAAAGGTTTCCTAAAAACGTAACAAATGCTTTTGTTTTGATAGATGAGTTAGGATTAGATTAGGTAACAAGTTTGTTTCTATCAAATGTAACGATTGCATGATTCGTAGTTTAATACTTGAAAAAACGGTGAATGTGTCTTCTAGTTTATTTAATTGTTAGATTTTTTACTTTTTTTATCTAGATATTTCTTTTTTATTAGGAGTGAGATAGCTAACCACATCGGTACGTTAAGGAGTAGTACCACGCTCACTCAATTAGTATTCGAACCGAGATCCACAAGACTATCATAACAAAGTCAGACTAGCGACCTCACATGCCACAAGCGGGTGAGAGTTGCCATTCGAAGTTTTAACATGGGGATTACAACGTTACCACAATAGGAAGTTATAAGATTTTGTTTTTATTGAGGTATATACGGAAAACAAAAAAGTTCAAAATTTTATATTAACTTACTTCGAATGTTTATGAAGAGTACATGATTTATTAGTACCTTGTTGAGAGAATGAAAATTACAATACAAGTATGAAATAAGTAATATGACTGTGGTTAAACATATTTTCTCTATTTTTCGTACTTGTAAAATTATATTCTAATTCATCATCCTTCATTCTAGGTACAATCATCTCTTGATTTTGTATAGATAATTATGTTTATAACAATGAAAATTTGAGTATCGTTGTAATTGTAAATCATAAGTCTGAAAGAACATCTTTAATTGTCATAAAATTTCAGGTTTTTTACTCCTCATTGACATGGTGATGCAATAATCAGCACTAATACCGTTCCATTTAACTGCCAACGCCCTAGTTAAGACCCTTTTAAGCATTATTATGAAAGGTTTCGCTTGCACTAACAAATGGGAGTTACATGAACACATAATGGTGGCGGTGGCACTCAACGTGCGCCGTAGCGCGTATAGCAACTGAAAGCACGTTTCTATCTTTTAATTTCTTTTTCTTTAGTCTAACAGGATGTTTCATTGAAGCTCCATTGAAGCTCCGCCACCTAGAAACGCTGTTGGTGGGGACGAGGGTCCGCTCTATGACGTGGGTTCGAAACCACCGCTCTGGCTCCTGGCATGATTATCCACGCGCTTAGCTATTGCCCTGGATTTTTCAAGTAACTACGGATATGCCACTATCAGACCTGTCTCTTTTATTTCTTGCCACCTAATTGAAAGACTAACATTATCTCCTCCTATGAATTTAGGTTCAGAGTGGGAAATAACCAAAATTAATATGTTATGTATTTCTAACAATGAGTACCAAAAAAAAAAAACATAGAGGCAGACTAGCCTTTCTCTCTCTAAAAACTTTTTTCTGCCTTTCTCTCTACCAAACCCACCTGCCTAGGTTTCATCTTCTTCCCCTCTCTCTTCCCCGATCTAGATCGCCGATCTGGATCAGTAGCTTGGGAGTTGGGGGAGAGATGAATCTCCCATTTTCCTTTTTCTTAGGGGTTGTTTATCTGTTTTTCGGCTGTTTTAATTTCCCCACCGTTTCGGGCGATGCTTCTCAGAGCTTGGCTCTGTTTCTGGTCTTGTGGGTTTCGATCGATCCGGAGCATCCGGTTTTTGGTTCTTTCTACTTTCATCGGCTTTTCCATTATGGGTTATCCTCTGTCATGGTCGACGGTCCTCTTTGGGTCGGATTCTTTTGAATCTGATCAGGCCCAACCAATTCCTCTCTTCTTCGGAGGAGATCGAACAGTTGATTATCTATCGCATACAGATACCCATCTAAGTGAGGTTTGCTCACTATTGCACAGGGTGTTGCTTCAAGAATCTGTGTGCCTTATGGTGCCTGTTTCTTTGGTCCTTTTCCGTATCTCACCCACCCCCCCCTCTCCCGTCCGATTCATTCGAGTTGCGGGAACCTTGGTTCTTCGTTCATGGCAGATTTGATTTGTTATGGTGAAGCTGATGTCTGCATTAATATCTGGAAACCTGAAGAATGGAGCTTCTGGACTTGCATGGGTCTTTCCGATGTGCCTTTGATTTGGTTGGATCAGATTATTTCCCTACTTCGTGCTCGAGGTGGTGCTGTGGTCTTGTCTCTCTTATCAGATGTTGCAGTTGTGTGGTTTTACTTTGTTGTGTGTTTGTTTGAGGCTTTTGAGCCATGTATCTCAGGAGGTCTTTGGACCTCTGTGTATATCTTTTAAGTTTTGAATAAAATGTCTTGTTGTCTGTCAAAAAAAAAAAAAAACAATGAGTACAAAAACCTTTAGGATTACGAGAGCATAGCAGCAGCAAGGTTTTTAGTCCTCGCACCCATCAAGGATATCAGTTGGCGTTGTATGTCGGATAGGGACAAATTTATGTTTGGTTTTTATTTTCATACCAAGATCATGAATTAGTAACTGCATTTAATCTCCAAAAAATCTTAATTGTTTGGTGGTGGTCTAAGAGCATAGATTGAGGTGATTAGTGCTTTGGTTGCTTGAGACTATGGGAAGTGACCGACGGCAGGCAACGAGCGCAAGTGAGCACCAACTGGTGGACTGTTGTAGTTGATCGTAGCGAGGGCACGAGGCTAATTCAACCCGATGCTCTTTATGGATTGGGATGACATATGGATTGTAGACCTTATATATAAATGTTTAATGTTGCACTCATTATATTGTGTTCTTGTATTTTATATTTATTTGTAGGGTTTTTCACGCATTAAGATAACATGAAAGCTAACAAGAAATGAAAATGGAGTCGAAGATCAAAGTGATTCCCGCAATAGAACAAATTTGAATCTGAATTTGAACAAAGAGAAGACTTCGTATAAAACTTTAAATTGACGTAGAAATGAAAGTCCATGAACTTGTTCTTTCCGGTTTCCACACGTCTTGGCGAGCGGTCAACATTGGCACAACCAAGTCTAATATTGTAATTAAGCTGAAAACAATGGGCACACTATGAACGAGGTAACGCAACAAGTGGGAAAGAACCTGCACAGGACGAAAACGACAAAACAGCTGGAGCTTAATATTATATGTTTGGACGTGTCTCTAAATGATTGGAGAGTCCTATAAACCGAAAGTAGACCGTCTTTTTCTTTCTACTGCTGTTCCAGAGCTGGATACCTTCGACGACAAGGTTGCATAAAGTTGGCTACAGATAATTTTTAGTTGGCCTCTTGGGCCTTAGCCTGGGCTAGTGTCTGCGGCTCTGGAGCTAATCAAGAACAAAAAATGGTCCTCAGTTCATAACGAGCAATGGGCCTCTTGGACTCGTATCCTCTTAGGTCATTTGGTGGTTTAGTGGTTATATGTGTCGAAGACTTGAATTCTTGACAATGTTAGAGGACATGATGCTGAACTCTGAAGGATGGTCGCGCCATGTATGTAAGTGTGTGTTCTTTTGGGATTAAATGAAGAGAGATCATTCGTACTAAAGAAAATGTTCAATATAGACTGAAAAATATAGTTAAGTAGAGTTACTATGAGCCAATTCGATCAATTTATAATGCCAACACTAGGTTTGAACTGTTTTCCTTTGTTTTTTTTTTTTGGGAAATGAAATATATTCATTGAGAGAAGAGTCCTAGTTGCTTAAACGGTTTACAAAGAGCATAAGTAAATACAAGAAAACTCATCATCTAAATCAACACAGAAATAGACACCGAAGAGTTTTCTTGCCAACAAAAAAGAGCAGCGACCAGACCAGCCGTGCTCAATCCCCTTCTACATGAGGGCAGGGCAATCCATCATTGCAAAGAACATTAGTGAGAGAAGGTGGTCGCTGGGAAGAGGATCCACCCTTCCTAAGGCAAGCGATGCGGCTACAATACAGAACTACGTAGCTCCGGTCACCGTGAGGCTGCAAAGATGATCGTGTCAGAATGCTTATACTCTAATTCCAGCAATAAAAGGCCATGTTTTTTTAGATATAAGGAGGCAAGAATCATCAATCATGGGTGGTTTGAAAGCATAAAAGGTTAAAACACCCAAGCAAGTTGAAGAATAAAGCTTCTTCTTTGCCCAAAACAATCCAGTTGAAGATCAACAGAGACGACTCATTTTTATAGAAAGATATGAATGCCGTAGAATACCCTATAATGTTACTTGTGGGCTTCAGGTTTTCCATTCCAGGCGACGCTTCATTGGCATGAGAATTGATAATTGTCGACCCAGAAGCATTGTGATAATATGTCACATCATAAATCAAAGTTGACATGACCAACTGATACATAAATTAGGTGCTAGCAAAACTGTCGGTGAAAACCAAATCAACAGGGACTGCCTTTCAATATTGGTGTGGGAAATTGTATACGTAACCCACATGCTTTGAGGGACAAAGAAATATATTAATGAAAATGTTAAGATAGAAGAAAGAAGAAGGAGACGGGTGATTACTGGCTATAGTAATTGAATTAGAATTTAGTTGACAAACTGTGGAATGATTAATATGAGCTACATTTCAATCTATTATATATCCCCTTCGTTACTAATGTCATAGTAATATATGATGTTCTAATCGGATGCAAAGGTTGCTTATTTGACAAGTTGTCTTCGCACACATATAATATTATCATCTATTTCTAGTAATTAATTAACTTACAATTCAGTTATTGTTGTTAGAATTGTTCTGCATATAACAATTTGATGTGTTAACTATCACGCACAACTATGGCTAAATTAGTGATAAACGATCGAATAAAACTCATTCAAACGCGAGTAAATGTTTTAATATTATTATCCGTTTAACTCTGAGGACCCAAAGTCGGATGATCAAGATATCATATTATTTTACAAAGGTAAAACATCTAATTAGTTAACGAAAAGAAAGTGTAGTTGTTGAGCACAATGTGAATGAAGACTTGAGGTGAACAAAGTCTTTAAAAAGCATTACACCTATAAAATAGAAGATACCAATCTGTTTCATGGTTGATCTAAAACCAAGAAAAGGTTAAGACAATAAACTTTTTCGATGAATCATGATCAATAAAAGTTTGTTCATCTTTAAATCTTGTCCAAATAAATTGTAGGTCCAACTTTGGTGAGTGCAATCTCCATTTTAACATGTCTTGCTTCTATCATTCAGGAGAAAAAGCAATTTTATAAAGAGATTAAAGTTACAATGATTCATATAAGTGTATTGTTACGATCTTATTGTATGGTATATTAATGTATAATATGTGTTTTTTTTATGTCATGAATAATAAAATTAATTACAACTAAAAACGTACAAATCATACATATGTATGTGATAGCGTACTAATTAAATGTTCACAAAATAGATCTATATATAAAGTGAAACCATCAATCTATTTGCTTATTAATGGATTGAATTAATCAAGTATCTATCTTATACAAAATATTCTAGTTGACAAATCATATCAAACAAAAAATCCGACTAAGGTGTGAAACAAAAAAATCTCACATCCAAATTACATTACATTTATTTGAACTCACCGAATTTGATTGCATGAAGCATTAACCTCGACTATGGTGTTTTTTTCTTTCTTTCAACAAAATGAGGTGTAGTGCATGGAATTATCTGCGCAAGTCCACGTCTGAAAACAATCACACAAACACATGGTTCACAAAAAACCAAAGAAGAATTGACAATTTGCTCCGTATCTAACTCTTATTCTTCATCTTCAGTGATGAACCTTAAATTTGCAGCAATCAATTTGTAATGTTACAACTTATAAATTGTCCTCTATTGCATTGAAAATATATCTAATAATTCGAGTGTGACACTCTAACCACATTATATCTTTGACTAATCATTTTCATCATATGTGGATCTTCATGTTCCCTATAATTAGTTTGTTTTGTTCTTTAAAAAAATCAAATAAAATTAAACTAAGAGAATAAGAAATAGGAAATAATCCCTAGAAAACTAACATGGGTGGTACACTATTTGGTACCTGTTTTTCACCAAACACGTGATAGGCCAAGAAAAAATGAATATTATTGAATCATTGAGGTCTTGGCATTTTAATGGTTGAAATTCTGGGTTTATGCAGCTTGTTTTACCTTGTTAAAAAAAAGAGAGTCAAATATTTACTTTCATGCTAATGATGTGGCATAAACATAATCTTAATGTTCTGGATGAGAATATTTGCTACCCAAAATAGCTACTCCATATTCTCAAATTGGCGGAGCAGATGGTAGCTACCACCAATCAGCCATCTTTGTTTCAATAATTACTTTAGTTTTTATTTATTTTTTATTAAATAAATAATAAAAATTAGGCGAGAAGAGATGATGCGAGTTGACTTAATATTCTTATCAATTTTATTAAGTTCAACCTAGATATAAATAGAAAGAACCTAATTAATGAAACAAAGTTAGATTATCAATTTTACTAAATTACGATCTAGTAATTATGCAATCTCACTGAAATTTAAAACTATATTAAAGGAACAACATCCTTTTCTGTGAAATTATCAGAATTGGTAAAAAGGAGCAGGGATTTTTTTTGGAAAAAAGAAAGAAAGAGAAAGAACAAAGAAGAAGAATCATCAAGAATTAATAGTCCTATATATGTCCACATGATTGGTGTGCACTTGTCCCTGATTCCCCACCCACTCCAGCTTAAAATAACTCCATTCAAAACTTTCCCCTTCTTCTTTATCTTACCTTTTAACTTTTGCAGACAGTAGAACCTTTTGCAGCTAAAAAAAATAGTTGATGTAGACAGTTAAAAAACACAGCTTCAAAAGACTTGCTACTTGCTAGAAGAGAAGGTCATCTCTAGAATTCAAAATACAGAGAGAGAAGAAGAAGACCCAGAAGATCCAAACCACCCCACCTCTCAATCTTCACAGAATCATTGGCTTCCCAAACCAACTCTCTCTAACTCTCTCATTGGAACTCACAAGAGGAAGAAGCTCATTAGGCGCTCACAAATCTCTGTCTCTTCATGTGCACTTGAGCTGAGCAGAGACAAAGAATGAAGCTTCTTGTTGTGGTTGTTGTAAATTTTGTTGCTTTTGTGCTTGTAGACCAAAACAAGCCATGCCCTTTTTGTGTTGGAGCCACAGTTGTACCTGACCCACTTGTTTCTTCCATAACGGCTCCTCTTCCCTCACCAAACTTCTCACCCATTCCGCCAATTGCTTCATCAATGGCTTCCTTCTCTCCAGGTACACCTCAAACTTTTGCTTTCTTCAGTTTTCATTGCCTGAAACTTGGTTGTCAGGAGAGTCATGGGTCCTTCACCAATTTTGAAATTTGAATTCCGAAATGGACCACTGAATTTCATGCATTTACTACACGATATACATAATTCAGTTTTTCTGATTCTGTCGGTCTGTGTATGGGCATAAGCTTTACCTTACTTTCTTAGATATACGAAATCTCTTTGGCCTTAATGTATAGATAATGCCCATTTCGTCTGAGTTTGCGATAAGATATGAGTCATATGACTCTGTATGTTATATATGTAATCAGGAATTCAACAAGGAAGTGACGAGAACCAAATGGATCCACATAAGAAGATGATCATTGCCCTCACTGTGACTTGTGCAACACTTGGTGCAGTTTTGTTGTCACTATTGTGTTTGTGGTTTTATCACAGGAAGTACAAGTTCCTTAAGAGAAATGCTCAGAGCTCAGGTACTTGAATTTGTAAAGATACTTGCTTTTTATGAATTTAGATTCACATTTGTGGGTCTGGTTATGTTATTTACTTTGGTCTCAGATTCTTTGTTCTGTTTGGTTTGTGTTTGCAGATGCTGAGAAGGAGCTGGCATTGTCTCCATTTTTCGGCAAATTCAATTCCATAAAGATGGTTGGGAAAAAAGGGTTGGTTACAGTAATTGAGTATAAGCTAATAGAAAAAGGCACTAGCAATTTTCAGGAGAGTAATATCTTGGGCGAGGGTGGATTTGGATGCGTTTACCGGGCTCATTTGGATGAAAATTTGATTGTTGCTGTCAAGAAACTGGACTGTGCAACTCAGGATGCGGAGAAAGAATTTGAGGTACTGTTTGTTTGAAATTTGGATTTTGGATAGGTGTTCATGTTTTGATTGTGAATTTTATCTGAACTGTATTCATTATCACATGGCATTGCAGAATGAGGTGGAGTTATTACATAAAATTCAGCATCCAAATATAATTTCCTTTTTGGGCTGTAGTATCGATGGTGACTCAAGGTTCATTGTTTATGAATTGATGCCTAATGGTTCTCTGGAAACTCAATTGCATGGTAATGCTATGATTTCATTCTTTGATTTTCGATCAAGAAACAAGGAACATACAATGGTGCTAATTTAGTTTCATATTTTAACAAATTGTTGTAGGACCCTCTCATGGATCGGCATTAACATGGCCTATGCGAATGAAAATTGCTCTGGATACTGCAAGGTGAGCTTGTTTGCCCAGTTGCTGAATGTGTTCATTGTTATTTGATTCCTACTTATTAACACACTAGCCACTGTTGACCAGAGGATTAGAGTATCTGCATGAGTACTGCAACCCTCCAGTGATCCATAGAGATCTGAAAACATCTAATATTCTTTTGGATGCCAACTTCAATGCCAAGGTAGGGTTATATATAATTTAATGTACCTGTCTCATCTTTCTCTATAAATTATTGAGATTCTATTAAAAAACTGCTTTTGTGTATTATCATCTCTCTTGCATTATACTTACTGAAGCTTTCTCCCTCTTGGTGCCTGGTTTCAGCTTTCTGATTTTGGTCTTGCTGTGGCTGATGGGGCCAGAAATAATAATAACATCAAGCTTTCTGGCACATTGGGCTATGTTGCTCCGGAGTATCTTTTAGATGGTAAGCCTACTAAACTTGTAATAAGTTCATACAAAAAGAAAAACTTAACTTGTAACAATAGCCAAGTTTATTCTTTATATCTCACTGGTTGCAATGCTAATATATTATAGGGTCTTTTCCTTAAATAATCTAATCTAATTGTTCTTTTGGACTCTTGCCAGCTTCTATGGTTGTGAATTTGGTATACACGCAATATGATATTTGTATCAAGTCTTGGGCCAGTGGCTGCACATGTTGTGCCACTGAGCATAAACCAGTACAGATTCTTTTTGGGATGAGGAAATCTCAGAAACTAGTTGTTATACTCAAGTTTAAGTAGCAGTAGTGATAGTATGCATCATAACTGGCTTTGATTTGAACATGAGAAAGGAGAAAGCTCACAGGGTAATTGTTGGATTGCTAAATAGTGCTGAACCTTGAATCTGAGGGAATAGAAGGAAGCATTTTATTTGAAATTACTATCCCAAGATATTTTCATTTGACATGACTTGATTTCCTGGATATATTCAGATTCACAGAGAAGACCGGTTTAGCTATTAAAGTTTCATATTATAAATATGATGCCATATGCATGTCCCTACATGTTTTGAAATGATTAATAGTAGTAATAAGGCCATAAAGATGCACTTAGTAAGAATCACTCTGATGTTTCTGCGCATATGAACATCTTATATGTATCTCTAAGCTTGATTTGCTTTTCATTTTAAGACTTGGAGATCAGAAATCGCTCTTATGATTTTCAGGTAAGTTAACAGACAAGAGTGACGTCTATGGTTTTGGAGTTGTACTTTTGGAGCTTCTACTAGGAAGAAGGCCTGTAGAAAAACTGGCACCCACTCAATGCCAATCCATAGTCACATGGGTATGTATGCAATATATGCCTTTCTCTTAAGGGCTCTCTATGTACATATAAGTTCAACAATGTAAATTATACATATCTTGAAACTTATTGTGTAATGCAGGCCATGCCTCAGCTTACTGACCGATCAAAGCTTCCACACATTGTGGATCCCGTGATCAAAGATACAATGGATCTGAAGCACTTATACCAGGTTTGCTGATTACAAGTACAGTTGTCTTGGTTTTATTTATGCAGGTTTCTGCTGTAGCTGTGTTTGCACTTGATGGACACAAAACTTGATGCGTAAGTGATAAGTTGCACTGTTGCACTGTATCACACAGGTTGCTGCTGTAGCCGTGTTATGTGTGCAACCAGAACCAAGTTACCGCCCACTAATAACAGATGTTTTGCATTCTCTTGTCCCTCTTGTTCCTGTCGAGCTCGGAGGCACACTTAGAGGTACACAACCTGCACCTCCAGTAAACCCCCAAGAGTCTTCTGATCACTGATAAACAACCCATGTTTGATGATACTTCTGCAACACTTTAAAGGTTCGCGCAGCTTAGACAATCCATCGGTCCATATCACACATTGATTTGCTTAATTAGTTTGCTGAGAAGGTTATGCTTTCAGTAATTCAGGTATATCAGAGGAGTAATGTTGACCTGCGCTAGAGTGAAAGGTCTGGGATGGTTTATGACATCTGTAATTTGAACTTGTGCATATGAGGGTATTGGAACACAACAAAAGCTAATTTCATTTCTGACCCTGGTCTTCAGTGTATGAGCTGATTTGCAGGGGTTAATTGATGATTACGTCTTGACTCTTGAGCCTCCTCCCCTGGCCTTGTTTTATCTGAGATGTTTTAAAGGAAATCTCATAATCTCATATGAAAGAAATCGTCATTGTAGATAATAACTCTATTCACACCAGTAAGCACAATCACAGTGGAAGCACCAAAGGCTGTACCGGAGTTGGCACAACTCCGTGATGGCGCTCCGGGCTGTGCTGGCTGCCATTCCAAATTCTCACAAAGTGAACTCACTCAGAAAACCCTTTTCTTTCAATTTTGTGAACTCACAAAGTGAATTGGGTATGGTATATATATTCAGGCCGGAGATTATTACTAATTATGTACACCAAGTATTTAGTCTATTAAAGATGAAGTTATTTTGGCTTATAATTTGAGGTAGAAATCACTTTTATATTCATCTATCAGCAGGATCACCTCGATGCCATTCCCTGGCCGGAAAATTCAAAGCACATGAATGATGAATCATTTGATTATTAGGGTAACCGATCAAGTCTCTACCCTTAATTAGCTAGCTTTATATATAAATTCCTGCTTAATTTTATCTCAAGGTCTAACAAAGTCCCCACCTAGCCTTAACAACTTATTTGCAGCTGAACTAGCACTTAAAAAGCTAATTCCCTCTCCCATGATTCATGAAGATCGAACTAGTATGTCCATCTGAAATCTGAAGGGTAGGCCATCCATGCATGGTCTAACATCTTCAAATTTATTGGAAGCAAATGCATACATCTAATTGCCTTCGTTCTTCTGGATGCAATTGAGGGTCATGCATATCTGTCAAAAGAAGATTACTAGGGGTCATGCTTTCATATTTCATATCATGAAAGGGTTGACCTGGTCAACTGAAAGTATACAGTTAGAAGTTAGAACATTGTCCAGTCCATATGCATTTAGTTTTCTAGTCAAAGCGCGCTATCGATCGGCTTAAATTACTGGGTCTATGAGATTATCTGAGGACAAGATCTGCAGAGCATTCATACGATCTTATGGAAAACGATATTTGCAAAGAATTCGTATATATGATCTTTGAAAATTAACGAATAGATTTTCTGTTCTTCATTTCTGGGGTACACAGATCTAAGTAAACGAACAATCGGACTCAGCTGCAGATCTTTGTGCTTATACGGTAATGGATGCCAATTACTATAAGTCCCTATCAGTCTAGATTGTTTGCATCCCTTTTGGGAACATTCATATATATACTCGATGAGAGTTGTTTTTGAAATTTTGTTTTTCCTTTATATATGCTGTTAGTCTACAGTACGTCCTCAGTCAACAGATCATAGTCATCAGACCCAGACCCAATGTTGTTTCACAATGTTCCACTTTTATGATTAATTGTTGGCTTATTCTCAAATACCTTCAAACAATTTTATTTCCTTCCAAAAATTAGTTGTTCATTGTGTTCTTAGCTAGCTAGCTAGATGGAGATTGATCGATTACAGCTCGACAGTTCATATCTCAAATTATAAGTGGTATTGTACCTATTTTTCAATATTCGAACTTTTTTTTTGATCAAGAATTCAATATTCGAACTTGTTTGTCTCTCCAAGCATCATGCCTCATGTTTTTTTTTTGTTTTTTGAAAGAGTCTGTTAGGACTTGAAAATTGAAATGGTCAATTCTTTGATCGAGCATATGCAAAAGGAGGTTTTGCTGTCTAACATATACATGCGGCTTTGATGAACAATCAAGTTTCTTGCTCTTTGCTAGTTGCTACTCACTTTTTATGTACTTGAAATTGCTGACAACGTCCACCCATATAACTATATGCCTGATCTTTGTGAATTATTCATACATGAAGAAGGGAACATGGTAAAGCCACAACGGGCACAACTCTATGCTAATCCAGATAAACATTTCCAACATCAAAGCATGGCCTTTAACTTTAAGCAAACCCAAACTATACTGCAAGAAAAATAAAATGACATAATAGTAGTGTCCCTAGCTAGTTTTGATCATACATGCATGCACGGATACCATCAGATAGATGAATAAGGACCAACAGAAGTACTAGTAACACGAGCTGAAGTGACTAAGAAAAAGTTGATAATCAAAATTTAGGTACGTAGGCATGAATCAGTTCAGCTGAGTCGATGGATCTGGAAATATGGCACTGGTCTTCTTGGCATTCTTGCTTCCGCAGGTAGCCTCGTACGAGTTGGACACCTCATCATCTTCAGAGTCTGCAGAGGATGACGATGACGAGGAACAGCAATAAAACACAAGAGAGGCTGCAGATTTCACCATGTCATCGAAAATCATTCGCTTCACTGACCTCCTCTTTGCCGGAATTACACTTGCAATGTTTGGTTTCGACCACGCAGTTCTTGTCGCGGTGGTGTTACTGATCAAGACCACCGATGCCTTATAGTTGCTCCTTGAGTGACTCTTCTTCATTGCCTTCTCAGCTGCCATTATCTCAGTTGTCTGGTTCAATCTACGGCTTTTATACTGCCACAGTGCCACTCTGATTTAGTCGGGGAGTCTGTAATGAAGATTTATGAATCTTTGCGCAGCTACTTATACTGGTTCTGATGCAAGGCATGTAACATTGTGGCCCTTACGGCCCCTTAAGATTTTACTTCGAGATTAAAGTGAGGGCCGGGGTTGACTAGCTTGACCCATCAACCAGGCATATATCTTCTAAGGATTTCATTTCACCAAACAAAGCGCGCGATCAACAGTTCTTTTTCATGAGGGTCTGGACCTCTGGTGGCCCTGATGAAAGGTACTATTGATTTTGTGGTTGTCTCGATCAGCTGATCAGCCTCCTTCCTGGGATCTCTCTCTAGGCTCTAGCTTTGTCTAAAATGAGAGAATAGACGCGCACGTCACCGGCCATGGCTGGCAGCACAGCTGGCCCGGGGCTGCTGCTACTACACCCAACCTACAAGTCGTCGTCGTCGTCTTCGTCCATGCGACACACGCCAGGTGAGTATGCATCGAAGCTGTTAAGAAAAGCTTCAAACTCCTTAAGCCTATGGAGAAAGGACACGTCAAGAGGGAAAAGAGCAACCAGATAACAAGGGGCGGGGAAATTATTATTTGTACCTAGAATACCACATGTCTTATGTTTTTCTAATTTCATTAGTCCAAGTGTTTTATTTTTATTTTTAATTGGTGTATTTAATTACTTTATTTTTTTTCCACCCCCTGCTGGTCTCCATATAAATTCGAGTTATATGATTGAGCGGGTACAATTTAAGGAAAATCATTTTTGTCAGAGCCTTTTATGTCTTTATCATTGAATCACTGTACTAAAGAATATGCCAATTAATCGTGAACTAGATTTGGTTGTGTTTCAGTGGTCTTTCATTAGCAGTCTGAAGAGTGATGAACGAAACATGGGTGTACATGATCAAACTAAGTAGGGTAATCATATATGGTATGATTCGTGGCCTGAATGAGACCTAAGTTTTGTTGCCTCAAACCTAGGTGACATGTTATAAGGGAGGCCATAACTTAACGTAATTCAGGATGAGTTTGTTATGTTGCTCATTGCTTGTCATGTCTGAGTATGAAAAGATTTTATACTCATTGTTGCTCTCTTTTCACGCTTTTTTGTGTGCGGAGGAAATGCAACAATATGTATGTGAATGCAATTCAGAAGACAAAGAGGACGTACGTTGACCTGGTCCACTGAAGTAGCTTTCCCAGTCTCACAGGGATTAAAATATGATGGAGAGGAAACATTCTGGACAGAGTCAAAACCAATCGTTATCAAGAACATTCATCGAAAAAAATCGTTATCAAGAACAGTTATTAAGTTGTTAAGCAAATCACATCATACGATTAAGCCCCTGACTATATATACAGAGAATCTATAAAATTGACCGTACAAAATGAAGCAAACGAAACCAAGAGATTTGCAAATCGAGGACGAATCTACACGGTGGATTCATAGGATCTCAGAAGAACAGAGGAACTAAGATCGATATCCGGAGGATTAGATCGATCATATAATCATATAATTAGACTTTTTGGTTTTCTTGACAAGCATGAATCGTGAAATAAATGCTAAAAACTCAAACTGGCCGGCTTATCGAGTATGTAATATTAACTTTCAGTTGATATAGTTAATTGTTATCAACATCCTCTTCATTTTGTTATAGCCTTTAGAGCAACAGATTTTTATATATCCAGATACATACTATGGTTAGACAGGTTAGTGGTGTATGCAATCCGACTGATAAGGACGCAATTAAAGTGGCTTGCTATTTTCGACCATTCGAATATGCTTTTCAAAACGTAGTGTGAACATATTTAGAACTTATATATGGAAAAGAGCTAGAAAGAAAGAAACATAGAGAAGAAGACGAACGACCAACGATCCCAAAGTCTCTACTTAGGACACGCGAAGAAAGCAAAGAGCGCTCGATCCCCAGAGTGATGATTAAGATTGTCATCTCAACGATCTTGACATTCTTGTTCTCTTTGGCTTGGTCAGGTAGGACTATATATAATTGAAACTTTGAAAGGATCCAAAATGCAAGGCAGGGTATGTTAAAATTCTTCATTCAATTAAGTGCACATCGAACTTTTGATTTGCACTTTCTATTACTGGAACATTACATGAACATGCGGAAAAAAAATAGTGATAGTGAAAGATCCAGATTTCTTTTCTTTTTTTGACGGAAAAATATAGAGAGAGATAGATGAAAGATCCAGATTTGGCAATAGGCATGCCTAATGTTTCTGGGCTAGTCAAAACAGTAGTTACTTATCATTCTAAAGGGTAAATAGCTGGAAATTACAGTTTTCAATGAATTTTTCTACAAAGATATCACTAAGAGACACCATATATTTCCTGACATGTATAAGCATAAATGGTCGAATAAAATTTAGTAGATGATCGAGCACTACACTTAAGAATAAGGTCCCGTGAGAAAGGAGTTCCCATTCTGTCAAAACGTTGCCGGAGACACTCTTAGAAGTATAAGAACTAGGGCGACTATATGTCTTATGTGGCTGAGAAATTGAGAATGGTAGAGGAATTTTGGGAAGCTTCGACGTTAATAACTTAATATATATATATATATATATATATATATATATATATA
>NC_020492.1:19510044-19513998 GCF_000184155.1 Fragaria vesca subsp. vesca | reverse complement strand
ATTTATATAAAACCGTTTGGTTTATCTAATTGGAAAAAAAAAAAAAAAAAGTAGTACCACACCAAACAAAAGATTATTGAACCGATCAACATGACAAAATCCCCTTGTAGAAAGAAAGAGAGAGACTTACAGTTGCTTCATTCTGGCAATAACTACAGGAAAGATATGGACTCAGCAAGTTATGCGTTGTACGTGAACACGTAAAGCTCAAATTAGCAGCTGAATTCTTCAAAAGAGAATAAATATGAAGAAACTGACCAAATTCATTTTCACCTGACTATGCACAGCTGACCAAATGGGTTTGCAATGAAACTCAATGTGATGATGATGGCATTTTTCCCCTAAATCAGAATTAGGCGATCATTCTCTTTCTCTCCTCCGTCAGTTGTCCCTGAAAACCAAAGTAAGCAGAGAAAGAAGAGAAGAAACAAATTTGAGAGAAAATTGAAAGCCAATTACCCTTAGCAGAAGCAAAACTCAAATCAACAATTCACTGTAAATCGGTACAATCGCTCATCGAGGTCTCGTACTGCAGCATGGAGAAAACCTGAATCAGTTCAAATCAAGGGAAACAAAAAAACCCAATCAAAAATTCGAATAACCCAATCAACTTTTGAGAAGGAGACTATCAAAATGAGAAGAAGAAAGAGGAAAGAGCACACCCTCTCCACCCATGGTTGAGACGAAGGAGACCCGACTTGCCGCAGAAAGTAGCTAGAGTTTTCTATGGGTTTAGTGTATTTTCAGAAGAGCGAGAGTCAGAGAACAACGTAGATCCTCTGAAAAGAGGAATTTGCACGGCAGTCAAGGGCTCTGGAAGTTTCAGGAGAGCAAGAAGACGCCAGAAGATGAGAAATAACATGCGGCAAGAGCCAAGAGACCAGCGAATATCAAGGCCCAACACAAGGCGCGAACAGTAAGGCGGCGCCAGCGCCTATAATAGATAGTTAAATATCCAACACGCTTCTGTGCACATTTTGCAGCCTTAACCTGTTATAAGGACCAATATGGAGATGAATATATAAGCCATGTTGCTGTGCCAGCTTGATGAACTTGATCACATCATATCTATCCTTAAAAATACTAACATTTTGAAAGCTGTTCATGAGTATAAATGCAGATATATCTCGAGGGAAAAGTAGAATTTAAAATGCTTTTTCAAATTACCTTTCCTGGGCTTGGATCTTGCCCATCCCAAAACACATAGGTTTGTATCATGTCCAAGCCTCCATCTTTGGCCTTCTGAGTCAAATCCGACCACATCTATTAAACCCAGAACATCAAAGATTTAAGCTATAAAAAGGAACAAAAACTATACAAAAATCAGAACTCAGCTATCAACAAAAACACCCTTATACTTGGAGGAAGTAGGAAACTGGCAAAATCAATTAGAAAACTTGCAGACATGAATGCAATTTAAAAGAAAAATCCTAGCAATTAGACAGAATTAAATAAAGAAAAGCAAATATACAGAACCACTTACCCATATTTCTCTTCTCCTGTCTCAGCCCAAAAAATGTTAACGAATATTCCGTTCTCTTCCTCACAGCAAAACCCAACAACCCTGAATCCGCCATGTTCGGCCTCTCTTACAGAGAAAATCTGAGAAGATCTGTTTGATGAACCTTTGCATGTAATTAATGTCCTTTGTATCAAAATACCAATTTTACTAATTCAAAATCAGAAACGAAAATTCATTCTTTGAAGTATAATCCACGTGCATCTGCATTGATCACAGTTTTCACAGAAATAGACTCTTATCTCTATAAAGGAGAAGTCTTTTAATGCACAGTATGTTTTTGTACATTAATTGTTTACCTAGAAGACTAAACCCACATACACAGAAAAGGTAGCAAATCACCTATACAAAATCTGGAATCAACGAAAGGGAGATGGTAGACACGAAAGCCAGGGAAGAGACGCGGAGACGGTAGACACACACGTGGAAGTAAATAGCTAACACCTGTCATGCCAGAAT
The DNA here is from genome assembly GCF_000184155.1 of Fragaria vesca subsp. vesca. Lineage (NCBI taxonomy): Eukaryota > Viridiplantae > Streptophyta > Magnoliopsida > Rosales > Rosaceae > Fragaria > Fragaria vesca. The sequence goes on along the minus strand of NC_020492.1, from coordinate 19,512,020 downwards.
TGTAAATAAGCGGAGAACGGAAGGGCAAAAAACGGCAACCCAACGTTCCCTTAGAAACAGTAGGTCGGCCCCAGGCCGCATAATAATATAGTAAATTGAAAAAAAATGAATGGAATTGAAAACCCATTACCCATAGACACCATAGACATCTTCTTTCGCAGCTTCAAAACCACTCACAACTGATTCGAAAACCTCAGTAAAGGTTTGAAATTGATTATCCAACCCAGCCAAATCCTGCATAAAATATGAGGAAAACATGACCAATCTTACCAAACCGGAAAATCCGAAACTCATTTGCACTACCAAAGCTACATGTGCCAGATAAGAAGTTACCTTGAGCCGAATCCCTCAAAAGATCTTACACTACATACCTGAACTCTATAATAGTATAATTATCCTAACACATAATTACAACAAAATAGGAACCCACAGCACTAAGATGTCGTATTGGGCTCACCCCTCCATTTTTTCCCAAATTCAGACCTCCTCTTTTTCCTTCATGAAAACCCAGAAAACTAAACTTTTTATAAGTCGTATCATAGGAAGTGAGAAAGGGAAGAAAATGAGAAAAGCAACTTACCGAAACAAAATACCATATGTAGAACTCACCAAGACGCATGCCAATACACCCAATAACATACCTGAAACTCTTTGTTCATCAAACCTATTAAACCCAATAATGTTCCACATGAAAAAGTTGAGCTTCTTGGACGGCGTAAGCAGCTCTTTCATCCAAGTAGTCCGGCATTTGAACGAGGAAAATAACAATAGGACAGGTAATTAGATCAGAAACAGTTCGGATATCAAAAAGAGAGCAAAGAAGATCAAAATTTAGATTCACAATATAAAAAACGAAATAACAAACTTAGGAGAAGTAAGCACACCTGAAAAAATATAACCCCCTTACAGCCTTACACACACAGCACCACCTTCGATCTAAAATCCAATTCCAAAACACATGTAGAACAACAAACCGTTAGTTAAAGTAAAAAGGAAGCGAAATACTTATCAAAATTAAGGAAACATTCGAGTGACTACAATACTCAAACTCGTACTCCATCAGTCAAACTTGTACTCATTCTTCAGTTCATCTCTTTCCCTCAGGATAATCAACAAAACAGATGCTGGAATTGATTTTGGTTTAAAGAAAGGATTGCTGATCTAAAAGTGAAAATAAATTTCACTGTGAAAGAAGAATTCCTTACCAGATTTAAAAGTTAATCGATCAATCAATAAAGTTAAACATGCACATAAAAAATGCAAATCGTTTCAGTTAGTTAACAATTGAAAACAGTATACATGGCACGATAAACAAACTCGGGATTATAAAATCACTTGTTCATAGTTTACATTACTTTCTCCATACCTTAAATCAAAGAAAGAAGACAATATACAGATATGATCGACATATTAAAAAAAAAATGCAAAATTAATTTTACATGCTCAGCCACACTCAAGCCTGAATACCCCCCTTTCGAGCTTCATTTTCACCGAAAAATGCATACCATCAACTTAGGAAAAAAATAATTCCAAAGAACCCAACAAACTTAGATTGACTAAAGGATCCAAGAAAAAGCAGCCGGAATGAAACAAAACATAGTAAAGTGGGAGATAAGAGTATCAGCCTTTAAGAACTGAAGCAGGTTCACAAGGTCTCTTCTTAATGGTTGCAGGAGTGACAGCAAGTACTTCATGCTCAGCAGGAGCATCCTAACCTTGTAGAGATGGAACTTAACCCTCAGCAGTTGAGCCATTCTCCTCACCCAAGCGAGATCTTCTCCTCTCAATGGCCTACACAGAAAAATACAGTGTAAGGCTCATATTAACCATATGCTATAGATACATAGTGGCTGATAATAAATCATTTTATAAGAATAAATAAGATGAGCTAGTTTCACAACTGACAACAGAAAACCTAAAGGTATGTTTCATTAACATGGTATAACTATGAACCAATTAATAGAGTTGAAACATAA
>NC_020492.1:19509095-19509994 GCF_000184155.1 Fragaria vesca subsp. vesca | reverse complement strand
GACGGACTAAATTCTGTCAAACATGAACCGTTCATGTTTATAACAGAAAGACGCAATTTTGAGGGCCTTAACGATTACCAAATTGGCTGAAATTTTGCAGAGATGATGTACACAATATTATCTAAATACTAGACGGTGGAGATGAAGAAATTTGATCGAAAAGTGGTGCAAAAATGAAAATCCACACCAAATCTGTTGGGGAGGACGTCCGCAGCTGAGACGGACTGTGTGTGTGTATATATATATATATTTAGTGTGCTAGTTAGGAACATAACTACCTTAATGTACTGAAGGAAGCATGCATGCATCGATCAAAGATGGATATGAGTTAAAACTTAAAACTATGGGAATTAATTTTGAATATGAGTTGCTATAAAAACAAAGGGAAAAAAAAGAAGATCGATGGATATGAGTTTCACACCTCCATCTCCATGTACAAGGTAATATTAATTCCGGAAGCCCGCAAATATGTTTCATTTTCTAAATAACTAATAGATAATCATTTCCTAAATGGTTGCACACCATTTTCATCACGTTGCTATTGCTTTAGCAATTTGTGTGATTCGATTCGGCATCAAAGATGTGTATATATATATAGCCCTTTTTTGCTGCGGACGTCCGCACCGAAGGTTTCGGAGCGGATTTCTATTTTTGCACCACTTTCTGATAGAATTTCCTCATCTCCACCGTTTAGTATCTAGATAATATTGTGTAGATCATCTCTGCAAAATTTTAGCCAATTTGGTGATCGTTAAGGCCCTCAAACTCGAGTTTTTCTAGTATGAACACAACCGGACAGAATTCAGTCCGTCCATTTGTTTTTCGAATTTTGAGGGCCTTAACATCACCAAATTGGTTGAAATTTTTACAGAGATGATTTATACAATATTATCTAGATA
>NC_020492.1:19492713-19509075 GCF_000184155.1 Fragaria vesca subsp. vesca | reverse complement strand
TCTAATTCCTCTTTTGCAAGCCTATATACAACGTTGTAAAATCTAAAAGCGGATCTTTGATTCTTCAAATATGCTGGAAAAAATAATACCAATATTGATCCTGTTCGTAAATTGATTTGTAGTGGAAGTTGAACTGCTTGAAACTCCAAACCAAGAAACTCACAATGCTTCATATATTCAGACATATACCATTAAGCATTAACTGAAATCTCAAAGATATACAATAAATATTACACATGCACATAAAATATCAGGCCGATTACATCATTTAAAAGAAGCCTCTAGTATTTTCATTGTACGTATATGCGAGAAGAAACTTGCTTACAGTAATCATCATCTGAACTTTTATTAAGAAGCAACGAAGTCTTGCTGTCGTGACCGGACTTTCTAGTTGCGACTGGTAATGTACTAATGTTGAAGTGGAACTACCTGCTTGATTATCCTGGAAGTTGGGATTTCCGGTTTCCCCCACCTCCTTCTGCAGAGGAACAGAAAATAGAGGCAAAGAAGTGCAGAAGGGAAGCAAACACCATAGCCTTCACCTGATAACATTCATGGATTTATTGAAAGGAAAGGAAGAAAGAAGAAGACTGAGAAGAAAGAAAACGCAGAGAACCGAATGGACTACATTTTGAATATTCTGTTACAATCAACACAGTACAACTATGACTAAATATAGGAGAATTAGACTAATGACAGAACGACAGAAATACCCTTCTATAATATATATATCCCTATATTCCTAACACTCCCCCTTAATCATATGCTTGGGCACCAAGCATAATGGTTGCAATACATCACAACAGCGGAACTGATTGTCCTTCAATGGCCAACATAAGCATCATCACTCAAGGCCTTTCAGCAATAGTATCACAAGCTTCAATGAGAATGTTAATCGACCCCTTATGATCTGATATAGCAATAAGATGCACATGTAATGGATAGATGACAAATATACCAAGTTTGGAAGAAATAGCTGTAGCAGAGCAGGTCATAGAAGGCAGCCTTCTTGACAATTACCAATGCATATCAATCATCTCCAGAACAATACCAATACGAGTTCATGTCATCTAATAGACCTTTAAACTCACAAGCTGTTGATACAAGTGATTTGATCAAAACAGATCTCTAGCACAATAGAAGCTGCTAGACCATAATGATTCATGAAGTCATACTCACATTAGCTCCCATACTGCCATACAGTTTCATCAGAACTCATAACTCCATTGAGTACGGTTCAATATTGCCTTGAGTACCTTTAGATTTCCAAAAGAATTATAAAGCTTAGAGGGGCCAATGCCTAGTGGAAACGAAAGTAGACCAATATGAGATGATACACTAACCAACCCATGTACAGGAAGCCAATGTATATTCCCTGATTTGCTGCAAGCATGAAGCCATTAACCAAGAATTATACGTCCAAGAATAACCCATAATGAGTATGTTGAAATCAACCTTCTCTACTATAGCATGATAAGCAATAAGCTAACACATGACAGTTCAACTGAAATAAGGTGAGAAGCTGGTAAAAGAAAGTCTGAGAAGTAGGCATTCGATTAGCACAGAGATGAACAACTACGTACAAAGCCAAAACCATAGAACCCCTCAACCGAAATTCAAAACACTGAAGTCCAAAAGAAGAGAATGTCCTTTCTTTGATGTGCCAACATTAAAAACCTTTCTCTGAAGTGCCAACTCCCAAACAATCTTCCAGAACCAAAGTAATCAAGAATCACTCCTTGTAGCTGTACTCTGCAGTGCCATGAATAACTCTATTGACTGTAGCTTATGTAAATCAGAATCACAATATCAGAACAATCACACTGCTATGTAAATCAGAATCACAATATCAGAACAACCACACTGCTACAAACCTAACCATATATAGCTCACAACCCTTCACCATGGCTATATTCTTATCTTTCAACTCCTAGGCATTGTCCCAACATATAAGCTGCTGCATAATAATGTTTCCCTCCGCATCTCAATTTGAACTTTGACTTGCTGCAATATTTTCTTCACCACTTTGCTATACAGAGGCCACCACCTCTATTACAATTCACTGCAATATTTTCTTCACCACTTTGCTCTACAGAGGCCACCACCTCTATTACAATTCTACAAACATAAATGAAGGCCACCACCTCCATTATGTTATCTACAATTCCACACATACTATGAAGGCCACTACCTCCAAAGTTGTCTACAATTCCACATAACAATGAAGGCCACTACCTCCAAAGTTGTCTACAATTCCACATACATTACACTATGAAGGCTACTACCTCCAAAGTTATCTACAATTCCATATACATTACCAAGACTACCACCTCTAAAGATGTTTTGATGCAGGATCAGTATCTTAAACATTTTGCGGTAGGAGAACACTAAACAACAGCCATCAACCTTATCACCAAACAATTTATCACTTAGGTAGATGAGACAATTCAGAAACTCCATGAAGAAGACATGATCATAGGAAGCAGCATAACAAACTAGACATCTTCATTCTCAAAATTTGCCATAACAGACCATATTCATATCATAACCACCCAGCCATATAACGCCAAAGGTTGATTTGCACAGGTTTGAACATCTCAATCATCCACGTAAAAAATCCAAGACAACAAGAACTCTCAGATATAAACAATCATCATCAACTTCAGCATACAACTCTCATAGCAAACGATTACCATTAAATGACAGTTAATTCCATCAAAATATCCATATTAGCATATGAATATAACACCTTGAATACTAAATCATATCTGACTAAGTACACTAAGTACAGTGCAAACGATTTAGAATTACCGAATCCCAATGAGACTTGGATGAAAGAACGCACACCAGGTGTTCGATGAAATGTCCACTGAGGTGAGAGCGTGATTTTGTATTACCGAGTGGATTACGACGCAACTTCCATTCAAAACGTAGATCCCCGGTGTCCGATGAGTGAACCAACCAAATAATGGACTCTCGACGAAGCAAACGGAGCAAACAATACACTGCGGTAATAACTCAGAATCATATAGATGAGGGATGATGAGATGATGCTCAAGCTTTGAGCGATAATCCACGGCAAAGGCTTCACGATTGAGGAGATGTAGAATTTGGGGGTTAGGGTTTGAAATTGGGGATAAATCGAACCTACTGAAACTGATAAGCGGAAGCGACTACAAGCATGAAGAGGTCCACAGGATCAAGCGCCGAAGCTCTGATACCATGATAACATTCATGGATTTATTGAAAGGAAAGGAAGAAAGAAGAAGACTGAGAAGAAAGAAAACGCAGAGAACCGAACGGACTACATTTTGAATATTCTGTTAATCAACACAGTACAACTATGGCTAAATATAGGAGAATTAGACTAATGACAGAAAGACAGAAATACCCTTCTATAATATATATCCCTATATTCCTAACACACCAACCTTCTCTTCGCCGGGAACACACTACCGGTAGCCTTCTTGAAGGGCCTGAGGTCGGCCAGTGCAATTCCATCCTTGCTCGTTGTACCTGTATTCATCTCCAGCTTCAACACCATGTCTGAGGCTCTCTCTGTGCTCTGCTAGCTTCACTCTTGTTTCTCACGTAAACTACGCGTCTTTCGCTTCTCTTATTTATCTGTATAATAAGAAAGAAGCGGGAGCCAGACATCCAATCACAACCCCGAGAGAGAAATTTAGGAGGAAACCCACCTCCTCTGGGACCCAAACACCCTAGTCACGTACACGTTACATGTATTACCCCTCACGGCTCATACGGTGTATATCTACGTGTATCCAAGGGATCAAGGATGAATTAACAGTGCACGTAATTAAGTTTTGGTCTTCAACGTTGCTGGGAAATTCTATAATCCATTTCTACGTGTACGTGTGTTTAATTATATGTTGGGATATGCCAATTGATCATGAGCTCCTTCTAGCTAGGTATTTTTTGTCAATCACTTATGGATTCCTGCAAGTATACAGGATGGATGCAGTATAGTGAAATGGAAGAGAAGGGGTTGTCGTTCCCACGAGGATATTAGTTCAATTCAAATTATGAAATACCTAAACTAACTATATTAAAACACACAAATCACGATAACAATTTAAAGAAACAAAGAAACAATAAAATAAGTAAACAAATAATGATAAATGAATCTAGGGCGTCAGAACCAACCACTAACAATCCTATTTATGTTTTGATGCAACTAACAGACTCTTTCGTTTCTCTAAATGACAATTCTTGTATCTAAGTCCTTCTCAGGTACTCTAGACCATAATTTTCCTTAAGTGTATGATGCTCTCCCTCTCGGGTAAAGGTCGTATATCCTAGCTATGCAGTCTATCCTTCTCAGGTATAAATTTAACATGCAGGACTCATTACGTACTAGATAATAAGGGAATCAAGCAAACCATTATTCTTTCTCAAGCAACAATGTAATTCACCACACTTAACCACAAAAAGCTATATAAATTATATTGCATCTTTGCTTCAAATTTATCTTCCAATTACTAAATGCAAAGCCCTAAGGTGATCAATCAAAGAACTTAAACATCAAGCATAAAATTCAACTAGTGATTAAGCATTCATCATTAAGAAACTATAAATCTATTAATTAATCATCAAAAACATAAACAATCATGCTAGGACATCATCCTAACCCTAGAAAAGGTTTAACAAAATATAACCAAGTAAAACATAGAAAAGATGGAAAGGGGATGAAGGTGAAGATGGATGGATGGTCTCTACTCCTTTAGGCGTCTACAACGTGCTCTCGAGACCTCTCCTTCATATGAAATTCGTGCTCCTTTATATAGAGAAGTTTCATGCTCATCTTTGGCTTCATATTTCCTTGTAAGACTTGGATTCAGACTCCTTTCTTGATATGGAATGGGAAAACCTTGAGATATCTCTTGTAGAACTAGGAATACATGTACTTCTTGAATCCTCATATGCTATATTGTCCTTGAAGCTTTAGGGTTGACGGTCTTATGCCACGGAACTTGAGTTCTCCACAAATGCTTGTAATTTTCCGAGCAGATTTTCTGATCTGACCTATTTTCATTCAAATGATCATAACTCAGTGCATAAGTATCGAAATCGAGATCCGTAAACTTCTACATAAAGTAGACTTCCGTAGCTTTCCAATGATATAAGGCTCATAGTCTGATTCGATATGAGTAATTCCCAGTAAGTCGGCGAAGTTGGAAGTTCTGCTCAGGCAGATTCTGGCATTTAAGATTGTAGTCGTCTTTCAATCTTTATTTGCTCATTTTAGCTCATTTTCTTCTCTTTACGACACAAACCTACAAAAACACTAAATTAATGTAAATAAGTCATAAAGAAGAGAACTAAACACAAAAACAAAGCTCAAGAGGCATATAAATATAGAATAATATGAGCACATCAATCACATCCCTTCTAGAATTTCAATTATTCTTGTAGATCCAGTTGTACGTAGTATATAAATATGTATGTAATGGTTTGGCTTACATGGGTATGGTGCATGAGATTAGAATTTGATTAAAAGGAAATGGTCACCATTCTCTTACAAGTAAAACAGAGTTTTATTGTTAAAAGCAAAGTTTGGTTTTCCGGATGACATTGCTTTTGAATCCTTTAATTCTGTTTTGTCTAGATGATCGATCCAAAATGGTTGTGGGTTGTGGGTTGGGACGAAAACGTATCATTGCAGAACTGATATTTGTAAGGTTGGGAATGAGATCGACGGGGCTCGTGGGGTCATTAACTTTTGGGGCAAGGATTAGTAATTAATTATGTCATAACATGAGCTTCGAATTCCTGGCGTTCTTGAACATCTGATCATTCCTTTCTATTATATGTGGAAAGTTCAACATTGAGAAATTTCATGACATCTTCATTTTGTCAGGTGTCAACAAGCAAACGACACAAAATTAAGGTATAATGAATTAATGGTCGAATAATTTAGTTTACATGAGGAGTTCTTGTGTAACATTTATATGACAAGTACTTAATTAATTAAAACTTTAAAAGCACTGAAAACATTTCTTAATTCATTAATCCTTCATTCTTGTTAGGAATTATAAAAGTTAAGTGCGACGGAAAACATCATTTTCACCTGAATTAAAATTGGCCAGTTTGGGGAAGTGAAGATATAGCTAGGGTCGACGAGGGGTCGACGCAAATTAAAAAGAGGCAATAGAGGAAAATCGATCTATCAGGCACGTCTCAAATCTCAATTCAAAGTTCCGTGGGGCTACTCATGAGTCATCAACTGATTAATTTACAAGTTAATTAAAATGAAAGTTTAAGTTAGAGTATGCGATTATGCTCCATCTGCTAAGAATAGTATGATTGATCTATCTGGTTATGTCAGTCCTTATGTAAGGGAATCGAACAATTTGGAAGTTTCTTGGAGAATTTTCGTATTACATATATAGAACTGATCGATGTTACCCTAAATATATATTATATTTGGGGTACCTACCACTGAACTGAAGTACCTACCACTCATGTTGTGCATCACATATATTATTGGATTCAAATACATATATCTTTGATTAAGATAGAAAAGACACAATCTTAAATTCTTGTGTGATGGGGGTGCTTGTGCTTATTGACACGAGTCATATAGCCATTCGTCTATGATTGATCATGACGTAGCTAGCTTTGAACCCATCACTATGCATCATCCAGCTTGTGTGCACTATGATTAGCAAATCTACGTGGGACTAGATTTAGAAACAGAATCAAGTATAGTGATATTAAAAAAACAGATAATTAACCATGAAATTCTAAAAGTGCTCGAAAATTCTATATATGGTTCACAAAATCTACAGACATTAGCCGATGTGGGACAAGTGTCTTTACTGTTGTTTCACGCACAAACCTCTCCTTCTCCCTTTGTGCTTGGTCCCGGCCCCTATTGTCACTGAGGTTGAGCCTAGCCCACCCTGCTCATGATGGACAACCTTAATTAGGAGGGCCTCAGCTGTCTCGGTCATGGTGGATGGCTTGCTGGTTTACGAGCTTAGGAGGTTGTTTTATCTACAACCGACTACAGGTCCCGTGAGAAAGGAGTTCCCATTCCGTCAAAATGTTGCCGGAGCCCCTAGTAGAAGTATAGGAACTTGGGCGACTATGTGTTATGTGGCTGATGATAACATCACAGCCATTGCTCAAATAAACCCTAGAACTTCAAGCTTTGCAAAAATGGAAGAGAGAAAAGCTTTGTGCAACCTTTCTGATATTTTCAGATAAAATGCAAAACATACTGAATTACAAAGCAGGAGCAGACTTTATAGTTCTATTATTACAGCACATAAATAAAGGAAGGAAAAGAGAAAATAAGTTACCAACTAGATTATTACAACTGTCTTCCACTGAAGTCAACTAAAAAAAAGGTCAACACTGCATGCACCTCCTCTACATTTCTTCTTCGTTTTCACCTCCCCTCAATATCAGCAGGGTCACCATGCTAAGATTGGTACAATGAGTGTTGAAAGCAGGACTATGTAACCCGTTAGTAAAGACATCTGCAGTTTGAGCTTATGTTGGAACATATTCCAGTAATAAATCCTTCTTTTGAACTTTCTCTCTCACAAAGTGAAAATCATTATCAAGATGCTTGATTCTTGAATGAAACACTAGATTGGAACTTAAGGCTAGTGCAGAAAGATTATCACATTTTAGAATTGGAGGAGCTGGAATTCTCACATGAAAATCACATAAAACATGTCTGATCCAAGAAATTTATGCAGCTGTGTTTGCTAAGGCTCTATATTCAACTTGTTGAGCTCTTAGAAACTGAATCTTGCTTCTTTGATTCTTTGACTGCCATGAAACTGGACAATGCCCCATAAACACAACAAAACCAGAAGTGGATCTTCTTGTATTAATTTCACCTACCCAATCTGCATCACAAAAGACTGTAATAAAAGGAACACTGTAACCACATTTGTAAAAGAGACATTTTGAGAGAGTGCCTTGTAAAAATCCTCTTAACTGACGAGAAATGCACATATGTGGGAGATGACATGAATTGACACACTGTATTCACAAAATAAGCTATATCTGGCTTGGTGAAAGTCAAATATTGCAAAGCTCCAACTATACTTCTGTACAAGGTAGGATTGGGAAGAGGAGTACCTTCATCCTTAAGAAGCTGCATATGAGGAATGTAAGGAGTTTTGCTATAGTTCCTGCATGTTGACAACCATGCTTTAGCAATAAGATCTTGAGCATATTTTTCTTGAGACAAGAATATCCCATTATTCTTGTACTGCACATTTATCCCAAGAAAATATGACAAAGTGCCTAGATCTTTCCTGTCAAAAACAACACTGAGTTCAAAAACTACAAATTGAATTCCATTTGTATCTGATCTTGTGATAATAATATCATCAATATATAATAAAAGAGCTATGACACCAGCACCAGATGTTTTAATGAACAAGCTTGGATCTGAATGAGAATAGGTAAAGCCAAGAGAAGGAAGAAAACTGGTGAATTTCTCATTCCAAGCTCTTGGAGTCTGTTTAAGACCATAGAGAGATTTTCTCAAAAGACAAATATAATCTGGACAATTTGAATCCTCATAGCCCTGTGGCTGCTACATATACACTTCTTCTTTTAAATCTCCATGCAGAAATGCATTTTTCACATCGAGTTGTTTCAATTCCCATTTATTCATTGCTGCACGAGCAAGAATAATCCTTATTGTACTGTGTCTAACAACTGGACTGAAGTTTCTTCATAATCTAAACCCTTCTCCTAACTGAAGCCTTGTGCTACAAGTCTAGCTTTAAATCTAGACACTGAACCATCTGGATTCTTCTTGATCTTAGAAATCCATTTACTTCCTACCACATTCTTATTTGGAGGCAAAGGAACCAAAATCTAGGTTCCTTGATTCTTTAAAGCTGTTATTTCTTCATTCATTGCCTCATCCCATTCTGGTTTTCCTGTTGCATGTCTGAAACAACATGGTTCCACAAAATCATTTAGATGTAAAACAGATGAGAAACCACTAAAGTAAGCTAGCTCATCAATCTGATTTTGTTGAACTATACAGGAAAAGGCACAATAATCCTCAAAAGTCTTTTTCTTAACAATTCCATTCTTTGCTCTAGTTAGCATTGAATGATTGTTATAACATTGAGCTGGATCATTCACAAAAGACAATTCATAAGGAAGAATTTCACTATTTGCATCAATACCATTGAACAAACTATTAACATCAGTATTCCCACTCATATTCACATTCACAGTTTCAACTCCACCTTGATCAACAAAATCTGTAGAACTTGGACCTTCATTATCATCAGTCTCATTACTGTCAACATTTCCAGACACATTTGCAGTACTAGTATCCTCATACTCATTACCACTCACACATGCATCGGTATTATTAACTACACCATTACTAAACTCATCAGACCTACCAACATCAATAGTACCATCACTACCCCCTCTATCAGCCTGACTAGTGAGAACCAAGGAAGGCTGAGAAGTAGAAAGAAACAGGTGTCGAAGATAAGGCTTAGGAGAAGAAGTCGAACCTGATTGATTAGATGGAGAGACCATAGGGAAAAATAGTTTCATCATGAACTATATGTCTACACATCCACAGCTTGTTCAAAGAAATACTGTAGCAGAAAACACCTTTAAAACCAAGTGCATATCATTGGAATACACACTGAGTGGATCTAGGATCAAGCTTATCCTTAGCATAAGGTCGAAGAAATGGATAACAAGCTGAACCAAAAATCCTAAGAGAGGAAATGTCAAGATAAGTACCCAAAAAAATCTGAAGTATGGAGATTGCATCTGCAGAGACTGACATGACATTCTATTGATAAGATAAGTAGCATGAGCAACTGAATGATACCATAAAGGTTTTGGCAATTTGGCTGCAGCCATAAGAGTAATACAAGCTTTCACTATACGTCTATTTTTCTTCTCAGCAACCCCATTATGTTGAGGGGTATATGGATGTACATGTAATCTGATGCAAAATCTTTTTACTGTCCAAGAATGCAGTAAACTTTTTACTAGTGAACTCACCACCACCAGTACTTTGCAAGCATTTAATTGGAAAGTGAAACTGATTGTGCACAAAAGTACTATACTTCACAAATGTGGGAAAAACATCTGATTTATTAATGAGAGGAAAGAGTCATACAAACTTGGTGAAATCATCTATAAATGTCACATAGTACCTGAACCCTTCTAAAGACAAACATGTAGCTGGTCCCCATATATCAGAATAAATTTTCTGAAAAAGAGTAGTAGACTTAGAAGTTGACTCAATAAAAGGTAATCTATGCATTTTCCCTGATAAGCAAGATATACAGAACTGATCAGATGCATCTCCTGGACTAGAAATCTTAGAGTAACTAAGCATCTTGGAAACAACAGCAGCAAATGAATGGCCTAGCCTTTGATGCCACAAAGTAGATTTCACAGCTGATCCAATGAAAGCAGTATGAGAAGGCCTTATTTGAGGAGTAGTAAACAGAAACAACCCTTCAGATGTGCTCTTTCCTTGATGAAGGATTTCCCTTGACACTTTGTCCTGCACACATATTTAAGTGTCATCCATGACAATGAAACATTTATTATCTTTGCACAACTTGTTAAGAGATAACAAATTAACTGCCAAACTTGGAACATGAAGAACATTATTCAGCTGAAAAGTATGAGAATAAGAAGTAATTTTAGTGGAACCAATATGTTTGATACACAAACCTTCACCGTTACTAATAGTAATTGAGTTGGTGGAATCATAAGGATGAGCTATAACAAGATTTCTAGATCAGAGGTCATATAGTAAGTTGCTCATATGTCTCCAATCCACACTTCATTAGGAGATACACTTGAAGAAGAAGCACCATGAGTATGTGCAAACATAACTGTGATTGTAGCAGGAGGATTGGAGCCTTGAAAAGCATATTTGCTCTTGTGAGGGCAATCCAGAGCAGTATGGCCTTTAAGACCACAAATTTGGCAAACAATCACTTATGAGCATTCATTTTTTAAAGGACAGTTAATGGTTGTATGCCATATTTTATTACACAGTTGACATTCAGGTGAAGCTCCACTGTTATTTCTGTAATCACCATTCCCTGGTCTATAATTTGGAGAAGCTGGATTGTTGAAACAAATTCGAGCAATATGGTGCTTGCCTACCACAAAACTCACAAATGGAATCTCTGTAACAATTATTAGCTGTGTGACCCTTCTTGTCACATATTTGACACTTAGCACCACCATTAAAAAATGAGTCTGAACTTTGACCCTGAGAAAATTGTCTGATATCACACCAATTTGATTTTTGATTAGAATCATTCCAAACCCTTTTCCCTTTGTCACCATTGAAGTTGTTAGCTACATTACTGCTACCGCCTTTGAAATTGGAAGAGCCTCTTGCTGCCATTGCTGTCATAGAACCACTCAAAGAGAATTGAGCTTCAATGTCTTTTTCTGCTGCTAGCAGTTGTGCTCTGAGGTCTTTAAAAGAAATTGAATCATCTCTTGCTCTTATTACAATCTTTATCATGGAGTATTCCTCAGGTAAACCGTTAAGAGTCACAACTATAATATCTTCATCAGCCATTGTGACACCAATTGAACTAAGTTGGTCTTTAGCATGCTTAATGCGCAGAAGATACTTCTCAATAGAATCTACACCCTTCTTAATGGTTTGTAAATCAGTCTTCAGCGGCATGATGCTAGCTCTAGAAATAGAAGAGAACCTCTCTTGTAAGGCTAACCAGGCTTCCCTTGAAGATCTAGATCCCATAATGATATCCATAACATCATCATCAAGTATTGCCATCAAGAGGCCTATCAATGCCTTGTCTACCATTTACCACTCCTTATAAGCTTCACTGATTTCCCTTGTCACTGAACCTTCCTCAGATACCACAAATCAAGGAGGACATGGATAAGAGCCATCAAAGTAGCTGAAGAGATCATTCACTTCCAGAACAGATTGGAATTGATAACTCCACTTGATGAAATTAGTATCTCCCAATTTCACAGTTATCATGCTCAACAATGGATTAATTTCTGACTGAGTAATTGTCATGATTCCAACTATTACACAAAAGGATTGAATCAGATCACAGCCAACAAAAGGAAACTATAACCTCACTTCCTTAAGACCAGCACAACACTACACTTCACTGCACTCTACAACTTTACTCTCTCTTAAGCACCACACAACACATTAAAAAACTCATTTCCTCTTATCACAACACAAATGGATCATACTTCAAGAAATCATAACAGCTATTCATAACTGAATATTAGTCTACTGTAGTTAAAATCTCATATCAGGCTCAAATATGATGAAGAATGAGCTATAACTACACTCGATCTTATCAAAAGGCTTCTAAAGAAAACTTCAACAAGTTACTAAACTACTAGAGCAAGAAGAACACAATAGCATAACAGATCTGAGCAATACCACAGAGATCTATACCAATAGTCATCGTAACAACACAGTAAGCTATGAATAGAGAGATCAAAGCTCAGAGATGAACCTTAGAAGCTTAAACTTTGCAAATCTGAAAACAAAGAAAGCTAGGGTTTCTACAGCTAGCAAATACCAGAGTTGAAGAAGATGTGGAAGCTAGAGTTGCAAACAACCACGAATCAAGCTTAGATGAGGATCAGGATCAAGAGCTAAAACTCTGATACCATGATAACATCACAGCCATAGTTCAAATAAACCCTAGAACTTTAAGCTTTGCAAAAATGGAAGAGAGAAAAAGAGAGAAAAGCTTTTTTGATGTAGGACGGATGGCATAAGAAATCGAGGAACAGATCGATCGTTGCAGGTCCAAACCCGGTTTGCTACAGATTTGGCGTTCGGTGTCCGAATGACTATTATTATACATTTCTGGAAGCGGAACGGCCCAACGAACAAGACTCGTCGCTTTGCCACGACATATGGGTTTTTTCGGCCATTTGAATTTATTTTGGACCTCAAATCAGCGTTTTATTAGTTTTCGGGATTTTTATGTTTCCTGGTTATTTCGGATTCTGTTTTAATTCAATCCTTGGGCTTGTAGGTTTGGTTGTTATCTTTCCTAGGGTTTTGTTTCTCATATATAAGCACCCTTATGGGTAGCTGACATTCAGTTTTATCAATTATAATTCAGAAACTTAAAAGTTTTCTCTTAGTCCCTAGCGTGCTCCAAGTTTTAGTCCTGTAGAGTTCTTCGCTTGAAAGCTCTCCACTTATTAGGGTTTAACGCTGGTTAGCCCTCCATACTCCTACTGCGTCAAGTGGTATCTGGAGCCAGACGTTCCTGTCTCTTTTATCCTTGATCATGGGTGACGAACCGATTACTAGAGCAGACCTAGAAGGTATCCTAGAAGGTGTTACTGCGACTTTTACTACAGCCCTTGCTACGTTGACTAATCAGGTGAACGAATTGAAGACTGATAATAACAATAAGAAGCGTGGAGAAGGCAGAGCTATTCCTCAACCTAGGGTTCCACGAGGGAGAGGAACCAAAATTGCTAACAGCTCTGAGTCTGATTCAGAAGATGAAGCTGTTGATCCTGAGCAATTAGGGCAAGATGATAAGGATTTCAGGATGAAGGTTGATATCCCTTTCTTTAATGGGAAGATGAACGTGGAGGAATTTCTGGATTGGCAAATTGAAGTGGACAGATTCATGGAGCATATGAATGTCGCGGAACAGAAGCAAGTGAAGTTGGTGGCAGCTCGTCTCAAGAGCACTGCGGCAGTTTGGTGGGATAAATTGGCATTGACGAGATTGAGGCAGAGGAAAAAACCCGTCAAGAATTGGCGGAGGATGAAACAATTGATGACAGAACGATTCCTGCCGGAGGACTATGAACAGATTCTTTACAAGATGTACCTAGATTGTGTTCAAGGGGCGAAGACTGTAACAGAGTATACCGCTGAGTTTGTGCGTCTTTCTGAGCGCAATGACTTAGGCGAATCTGAAGGGCAGAAGGTTGCTCGGTACATCAGTGGGTTGAGACCTTCCATACAAGAGAAGATTGGCTTGCAAACTATGTGGTCTGTGACTGAGGTTGCAAGTTTGGCGATAAAGGTGGAGCTGATGGAGAAGTCCCCTAGGGTTTTTTTTCAGTTCCCAAGATTCACTAGTCAGAGGAGTACTGAAGTCGGGAGTTCTGTGGGAGATAAAGGGAAAACAGTGTCGCAGAATACGGGTGGAATGACCACCAGGGCATCCAGTGTTGTTAACAAAGAGGGTGGCATTTCTGGTTTTGGCAGTACTACCAGGGCGACTCGGGCAGCACTTGTGCTGCGACCTTTTAACCCTTATGCAAGGCCTTTTCCAGGAACTTGTTATAAGTGTTTACAACCTGGTCATAGATCCAACGAGTGTACTGCACCTCCGAAGGTGGTTAAAGCAGTTCAGGCTTTAGTCGAGGCCTGTGAGGAAGACGAGACGGAGGAAGGAGGCGATGACTATGAAGGGGCTGAATTTGCAGTGGAAGATTCTCCAGAAAAGGTGAACATTGTATTGCAGAGAATTCTGTTGTCTCCCAAGGAGGAGGACGGTCAACGTAGGAACCTTTTCAGATTGTATTGCTCTGTCAACAACAAGGTGTGTAATCTGATTGTGGATAATGGGAGTTGCGAAAACTTTGTTGCTAAAAAGTTGGTAGAGTATTTGAAGTTACCAACAGAGGCCCATGTGATGCCCTATTCTCTGGGTTAGGTGAAGAAGGGTCCTCAAGTGCGTGTAACCAGAACCTACAAAGTGCCTGTTTCGATTGGTAAGCATTATAGGGATGAAGTAGTTTGTGATGTTCTGGACATGGATGCTTGTCATATTCTGTTTGGGCGTCCTTGGTAGTATGATGTTGATGTTATTTACAGGGGTCGGGATAATGTGATGTTGTTTATGTGGGGTGAGTTTAAGATTGTTATGGCTCCTATGGTGAACTTTGACAAACCTGTAGAAAAGAAGAGGGAGAACTTTCTAATCTTGTCCAGGAATGAGCGGGAGATAGAGGAAGACTTTAAGGAGTCAGAGTTGTATTGTCATGTGGTGATTAAGGGGTTGTTTAGTGCAGAGAAAGAACCTGTGGAGATCCCTGAAGAGGTACAACAGTTGCTTAAGGGATTTGAGGAGTTGATTTCTGATGAGCTACCTAATGAGTTACCACCCATGCGAGACATCCAACACCAGATTGATTTTATTCCAGGTGCCAGTTTACCAAATCTTCCCCATTACCGTATGAGTCCTAAAGAGAATAGATCTTGAGGGAGCAAATTAAGGACTTGCTGCAGAAGGGGTTTATTCGTGAGAGCATAAGCCCTTGTGCAATTCCAGTCCTTCTTGTTCCTAAGAAGGGCAACCAATGGCGGATGTGTGTGGACAGTAGAGCCATCAACAAAATAACCATCAAGTATCGATTTCTATTCCTCGTTTGGAAGATATGCTTGATGAGTTGGCAGGTTCTATGGTGTTTTCAAAAATAGATCTTCGCAGTGGTTACCATCAGATTCGAATTAAACCAGGGGATGAGTGGAAGACGACGTTCAAGAGCAAGGATGGTCTTTTTGAGTGGATGGTGATGCCTTTCGGATTATCTAATGCACCTAGCACCTTCATGAGAACTATGGCACAGGTTCTTTGTCGTTTTCTTGGTGTTTTTATGGTGGTCTATTTTGATGATATTCTGGTGTATAGCAAAACGAAAGAAGATCACTTACAGCATTTGCAACAAGTTTTGAGCGTCCTGCAGGAGAATAAGCTATACATTAACCTGAAAAAAATGTACTTTCTGTACCAACAAGCTTCTGTTTCTGGGATTTGTGGTATGAGAGGATGGAATTCAGGTGGATGAGGAGAAGATTCGTGCCACACGAGACTGGCCAGCCCCAAAGACAGTTTCTGAGGTACGTAGTTTTTATGGTTTGGCTACGTTCTACAGAAGATTTGTTCGACATTTTAGCACCATTACTGCTCCCATTACTGAATGTTTGAAGAAAGGGAAGTTTCACTAGGGAGAGGAACAAGAACAGAGTTTTGCTCTGATAAAGGAGAAGCTTTGTTCTGCACCTGTCCTGGCACTGCCTAACTTTGATAAGATATTTGAGGTGGAGTGCGATGCTAGTGGAGTGGGGGTTGGTGTTGTGTTGTCCCAAGAGAAGAGGCCAGTAGCTTTCTTCAGTGAAAAGCTTAGCGAAGCTCGCCAGAAGTGGAGTACTTACAACCAGGAGTTCTATGCGGTCTTCCGGGCGTTAAAACAGTGGGAATATTACCTTGTTCAGAGGGAATTTGTCTTGTATACGGAACATCAAGCCTTGAAAAAGAGAGAAAAAGAGAGAAAAATGGAAGAGAGAAAAAGAGAGAGAAGCTTTGTGGAACC
>NC_020492.1:19477633-19492693 GCF_000184155.1 Fragaria vesca subsp. vesca | reverse complement strand
TACGATATATATATATATATATATATATATATATATATATATATTCAGTCTCCTTCCATTGAGGGATCCCTATTTTTGGCCACTTTCTAGGGATAGGGCATTACACCACTTCCCAATTGGATTTTTACATCTCCACCGTTCATATCTTAGGTCTATATGAGTAGATCACCTCTACAAAATTTCATATGATTTGGTGATCGTTAAGGCTTTCAAAAGTTTGATTTAGTTTTAATGATCTTGAACGGTCCAGCTTATGTCAAATTAAAACCGTTGAAGGTCATTAAAACTAAATTGAACTTTTGAAAGCCTTAACGATCACCAAATCATATGAAATTTTGTAGAGGTGATCTACTCATATAGACCTAAGATATGAACGGTGGAGATGTAAAATTATAATCGGGAAGTTGGTGTAATGCCATATCCCTATAAATGGCTTAAAATAGGGATCCCTCGTTGGAAGGGCCCTGTATATATATATATATATAGTGTGCTAGATAGGGTTCTGAAAACGACATGTACATTAGTAGGAATCAACGTTTTGTTTCAAGTTTTAACTTATGGGTTTCAATCGTTATACAACATGTTCATGCTGGTCTAATAACCAATTTTGTCGCTCTCCAATAACATTGTTTCTAGCTGTTCAATTTGATCGAATCCTAGGTGATTGGCTAGTTTAGTTGCTTATATATACTATATTTTCAGGGTTGAATTCAATCTCTT
Source organism: Fragaria vesca subsp. vesca (assembly GCF_000184155.1). Taxonomy (NCBI): domain Eukaryota; kingdom Viridiplantae; phylum Streptophyta; class Magnoliopsida; order Rosales; family Rosaceae; genus Fragaria; species Fragaria vesca. The sequence goes on along the minus strand of NC_020492.1, from coordinate 19,491,973 downwards.
TTCATATACGCACAGTATCAGAGTCGCAAAATTGAATTAGCTTAATACAGTATGATAACAGACTAGCATAAGACTAGCTAGCTAGCTGATATTGCATTTGGTTGCTATGTACTACGTGAAACTGGTATATATGCTAGCTACTTAGAACATAACCACCTTAATGTACTCAAGGAAGCATGCATCAAAGATGGATATGAGTTAAAACTTAAAACTATATATGGGGATTAATTTTGAATCTGAGATGCTATAAAAACAAAGGGGAAAAAAGAAGAAGATCGATGGATATGAGTTGCACGCCTCCATCTCTAATATGTACAAGGTAATATTAATTCCGCTAGCCAGCAAATATGTTTCATTTTCTAAATAACTAATAGATAATCATTTCCTAAATGATTGTACACCATTTTCATCACGTTTCTGTTGCTTTAGCAATTTGTGTGATTCGATTCGGCATCAAAGATGTATATAGTAATATGATTTCATTCTCTTTTTGGCATGGATTTCAGGCTGTGGCCTACATCCACATATTTTCTAATTCCTCTTTTGCAAGCCTATATACAACGTTGTAAAATCTAAAAGCGGATGTTTGATTCTTCAAATATACTGGAAAATCTAAGACCAATATTGATTCTGTGCGTAAATTTATTTGTACTGGAAATTGAACTGCTTGAAACTCCAAACCAAGAAACTCACAATGCTTCATAGTTCATATTCAGACATATACCATTAACTGAAATCTCAAAGATATACAATATATATTACACATGCACATAATATATCAACCGATTACATCATTTAAAAGAAGCCTCTAGTATTTTCATTGTACGTATATATATGCGAGAAGAAACTTGCTTACAGTAATCATCATCTGAACTTTTATTAAGAAGCAACGAAGTCGTGCTGCCGTGACCGGACTTTCTAGTTGCGACTGGTAATGTACTAATGTTGAAGTGGAACTACCTGCTTGATAATCCTGGACGTTGGGATTTCCGGTTTCCCCCACCTCCTTCTGCAGAGGAACAGAAAATAGAGGCGAAGAAGTGCAGAAGGGAAGCAAACACCATAGCCTTCACCAACCTTCTATTCGCCGGGAACACACTACCGGTAGCCTTCTTGACGGGCCTGAGGTCGGCCAGTGAAATTCCATCCTTGCTCGTTGTACCTGTGTTCATCTCCAGCTTCAACACCATGTCTGAGGCTCTCTCTGGGCTCTGCTAGCTCTCGTCTTTCACTCTTGTTTCTCACGTAAATAATAAGAAAGAAGCGGGAGCCAGGCATCCAATCATAACCCCGAGAGAGAAATTTAGGAGGAAGCCCACGGGAACTCGAAGCCCACCTCCTCTGGGACCCAATCACCCTAGTCACGGACACGTACATGTAATGGAATTACAGTATTATTACACCTCATGGCTCATACGGTATATCTACGTATATCCAAGGAATCAAGGATGAATTAACAGTGCACGTAATTAAGTTTGGTCTTCAACGTTGCTGGGAAATTGTATAATCCATTTCTACGTGTGTGTTTAATTATATATTGGGATATGCCAATTGATCATGAGCTCCTTCTAGCTAGGTATTTTTTGTCAATCACATCCCTTCTAGAATTTCAATTATTCTTGTAGATCTAGTTGTACGTAGTATATAAATATATAATGGTTTGGCTTACATGGGTTTGGTGCATGAGATTAGAAGGGGAAATGGTCACCATTCTATTACAAGTAAAACAGAGGTTTATTGTTAAAAGCAAAGTTTGTTTTTTTCCGGATGACATTGCTTTCGGCTCATCTGTTTGTCTAGACGATCCAAAATGGTTGTGGGTTTTGGGTTGGGACTAAAACGTATCATTGCAGAAGTGATATTTGTAGGTTGGGAAAGAGAAAGGGGTTCGTGCATGGGGTCTTTAACTTTTGGGGCTAGGATTAGCTATGTCACAGCATGAGCTTCCTGCCGTTCTCATTCCTTTCTGTTATACTTCGAGTCTTCGATCTCATTCCTTTCTATTATATGTGGAAAGTTATTCAACATTGAGAAATTTCATGACATCTTCATTTTGTTCGTGTCAACAAGCAAATTAACCACACAACATTAAGGTATAATGATCGAATAATTCAGTTTACATGATAATTATTATATGACAAGTATTTAACAAGCAGAAGATTTTGTGTTTAATTAAAAGCATGCACTGAAAACATTTCTTAACTCGTTAATTTCCTTCGTTCTTGTTAGGGATTATAAAAGCTAAGTGCGACGGAAATCATCATTTTCACTTGAATTAAAATTGGCCCATTCGGGGAAGTGAACTGTGAAGATCGATACAGGGTCGACGCAACTTATAATAAAGAGGCAACGGAGGAAATTCGATCTATCAGGCACGTCTGAATTCAAAGTCGATCGGTGGGGCTACTCATGAGTCATCCACTGATTAATCAATTCCCCAATCTCGTAAGCTAACTTTACAAGTTAATTAAAATGAAAGATTAAGCTACTCATAAGAATATGCGATTATGGTCCGTCTCCTAAAAAAATAATAATTGATCTATCTGGTCAGGCAAGTTCTTCTATAAGGGGAACGAATAATTGGAAGTTTCTTGGACAATTTGAATATTACATATATAGTATATTGATGTTACCACAAATGTATAACTACCAACTAAAGTACCTACCACTCATATTGTCCCCCACATTATTACTTATTAGCTCCAAATACATACTTAGATATCTTTGATTAAGATAGAATCTTAAATTCTTGTGTGATAGTGTTCTTTGCTTGTGCTTATTGACACGTACGATCGAGTCCTTTCGGCTATGATAGATCATGACCTAGCTAGCTTTGAACCCTGCCATCACTATGCATCATCCAGCTTGTGCACTATGATTAGCAAATCTATGTGGGAGTGGGACTAGATTTAGAAACAGAATCAAGCATTGCCCATATATATAGTGATATTAAAAAAAGATAATTAACCATGATATTCTAAAAGTGCTCGATAATTCCATATATGGTTCATGGAATCTACAGCCACTAGCAAGCCAAACCAGAAAGAACCAAAGAGGTATAATATACGTGGCATGGATTATGGATGCGTACATGACTACATGGAAAAAGTATGTTTAATATTAACGTTCAGTACTCTTAATTCAGAGACACCGGCCGGTAGTACTCGATCGGCCGGAATTCTTACCGGCTATGCCTCCTGAGAAGTCAAGCCGTGCGGCTCTGGGACAGTCTGCTTGGAATTCCTGGCACTTGGGATTTTGGACGTGGAATCGGCGGAGTTGGTATGGTTGCCTCCACAGGCACAGAAAATGGAGCCGACGAACTTAACAATGGAAAGAAAAGCCATGGTCTTGACCAGCTTTCTCTTTTCCGGCACCAAACTGAGGCTGCCACCTTTCTTCTTGTTAGGCTTCGTCGGCGACGGCTGATCCATCACAGCCCGCACAGCTTTCTCGCCAACATGGCTATGAAGCTTCGACGCCATCGATCTCTCCCTCGCCGAGCTCTCTTGATGTCTGTCTCTGTAAAATTTAGGAAAATGGGGATGCAACCCAAGTGAGGAGCTGGGAGTGATTTTAAAGACGTTTTTTTTTCAATAGGGGTTCGAGAAGCCAATCAGGGGCAATAGCTTGAGCAAGAAGCCCCCTCATGACGAAGCATTTATCCCCACGTGTCCAGTCAAAGTAACAAGGTGGGAACGTAACCTAGCTAAACCCTAACCCAGGTTGATGGTGTCGTCGATTCATGGAGCTGGCATGGGTTAGAAATGAAGGTTTACAAAAGTTGAAGCTAGCTTTATCTTTTCTGTTGGGTTAATAATTCTGCTTTGTTTGACCGAACCAAGAACTCTCCGGTTGGTTAAGAAGTCCATTAATTTTCATATATTCTCTCTGAGGGGTTCGTTGCCTGTGAGACCTGCTAATTAAGCGATTACCATGCACAGGCTTAATTTAGTGCTAAATGAGCTTCTACTTCTATCATTTTACTTGACTCAAATCTAGCTAACATGAGAGTAGAAATGAAATGCAAATTAAGTAGAATGCATGTTTGACTGGTTGGCTTAAAGCTAGGGAAGCTTCGTGGATGTTTCTAATGTTGCATGCTTGGTAACTATTACATATTTGAATACCAAGTTTGACTGGTGGTGGGTGACCGAAAACCCTACAGCTATATTTTAGAGGAGAGAAAACATTTTTGGATCGATTTGCACAATAGATGGATCGATGGAGAACTAGCTAATTGTTGAGATCATGAAAAAATTGAGGATTTTATGATTTTTATCTATGTACGTTGTTATATATGATTTTATCTATTTTCAATTAGTTTGCAGCTGGTTGTGAAACACAAAATACAGATTATAAATATATGTGTCATATAATCATCGATTGATTTGAGGTTCCAGAAGAAGGACATGATGATGAGTTTAAACATTTTCAGTGGTGTAGTGGTGGTTTCAGGAGGGCCTAGACTTGACTCATGACGGAAGTGGAAATAAAATGACTTCTTGAAGTGGATTGAAAATGACTTCTTGAAGTGGATTGAAAAAGCAGTAAGAAAAAAGTTTTCCTAGTAGAATGAGTCTCTTTGTTTGGTTATTCAAGTAACAACAGTAAAAAAAGCCTGCTCACACTAGTCATAGGCTAGTGTTGGCATGGGTCTTGTTAGCTTGAAAGGAGGGTCAAGGTCCGGTCCAGGGGAGTAGGAACTAGGAAGGAACACCATCCTCTAGCTTCACCGATACTACTCTCTTTGCCGGAATCACAGTAGTTGCAATCTTGAACCGGTTTAGAGCCAAATTGTTTGCATCAAGCTTTAACTTCAAGTTTAATTAGTTAATATAGAGTATCTCTATTAATTATCTTCGATTGTTAGACTATAGCTGCTGGTCCTCTGGCTATTCTTCTGATAATGATCATGAACTTTGTTTCCAATTGCTAGACCTACTGCGCTAGGTTGTGAAAAAGCAACATATCTATATATGCAAAAGAATAAAAGATGGAAAGATTCCATTTGAGTAGAGGGTTTTCAATTCATTGTAAATACGAACACGTTCATGTACGTCGGGTAAAGGAGAGGAAATGTGGGCTAAGAAAGGAAACCTTTGTGATCTTGAAACTATAGGCATATAGCACTTGATTCGTTGAATTCTAGGCTCAAATCTGGGTAGACAAACGTACATGGTCGATCAAGATTCTAGGTCTTTTCTCTCTCTTTCTCAGCCAGATAAAGGGAAAGTGATCGATGCCAATCTCTTTAATCAGTTAATGTCAAGTTTGACCTATACTTGATTCTATGTGCGTATCAAAAAAATAAATACTTAATTCTATGTAGCATTCCATGTCTAAAGTCATTTGTCACTTACTCTTGTTGTAATCTTGCTGACTAAACTTAGTTTAATTATATCTTTAGGGTTATGGTTTTTGTGATAATAAATTAACAATTCCTTTATATATGGAATGATATGGATCATGGTCACATTCAATTCCTCGTCCAACACATTATCATATATTTTCCTATAATTAATTAGTTGGAGATCCAAGTCCAAGAATATCTGTTGTCTTAAGAAGAAAAAATACATTAAGATTCGAATGCAGACTGCTAGCTAATATATATGTAACATAATTGATGGATCAAGGATCCTTGTGATCGAATGAAGACAAATTAACACAATTAAAGAAATGGTGTGCGAGTGCGAGTGATAAGAAAGAGATATCTCAGATATTATATCATCATGTGTGATCGATCATGGTTTGGGATATGGGACTATCTGCTTGAATTGCTTGCCATTTGGGGATTTGGTTTTGGCGGCTTCACCTCTAGCAGAAGCAGGAGAACAGGGAGAGACAACGAAGTGGAGAATGGAAGTGAAAGCCGTGGTCTTCACCAACTTCCTCTTCGCTGGAAACACACTGCCCTCCTTCTTTGGCATAAGCTTGGACTTGGCCGCCAGATGTGACTCCCTCTCGGCCCAGACAGCTTGATCTCCTCCATCGTTGTTCTGCAACTTCACCACCATTTCTGCTGCTTTCTGTTTTTCTTTCTCTTCGTCTCACCCCCTCTTCTCCTGTCTTCTAGTTATAAGGCTTTGGGTTTGGTTCCAGTGGCGCGCAGCGCTCTTGCTAAAAGTTGAATAGAATAATGGAAACCAATCAAGCAAGAGAGAAACAAATTAAGCTACGAAACCAACCCAAATCGTTGCTCAAAGTGGTTGATGCATGATTGAAAATATTATTCAAAACACGAAGGCGTTTAGAGAAGAAGAGGTTGAAAGCCGAAAGGGACTTGAAATTGCATCTTCCCGACTTTTGTGGTGTGAAATCAAGCCTCGTCAATCGATGAATACGTTAACCCAACCAACAAAGCATGTACGTACGTGGGTTACAAGTTTTAATCATCCACCAAAACAAAAGGATGGAGATTTAGTTCATATATGCTAGCTTGTTGTCAATTACCTACTAAACAGTGATAGTGGAGCATGTAAGGAAGTTTTTCCTGTTTCGTAATTTAGGGTTAGGGTTTAGTAAACGCCTCTTTCAGCGGATTTAATGTAGAATTATTACCAATTAACATATATATAGCTAGAGTGGGTTATTACCAATATTGGTAATTGATAGTTGTCTTAATTAAGCACTGTGGAATTGGCATGAGTGTTAATTTGAATTCATGTCAGGAAATGCCCAATAAAATCTCAGAAGTAGTCACTGTCTATTTTCTGTTAGGGCAAGAATAAATATTAGTTAGTTAGTTAGTTGGGACTTGGGAGTCTCGCATCAACATTTTTGACCACTCATGGGATTCAGTTCTTCTAATTTCCATCTATATAACCTCAAGGTTATGATGCCACGTTACTCCATGAATTTGGACATGCACGTACAGTTCAAAATTTACGTAACTAGGAAACGGAGAAAGGAGTTGTAGGAAGCTCTTTTAGTGAGGACCCTTAAATTGAGGACTTTGTGAGGACTTTTCGGTTTATGGTTTAAAATACCCAATTTTCGATCACATTTTGACATCTTATCCGTTCAGTTTTTAGGTTTATATGAGTATATCATTTCTACAAATTTTCACCCAAATTGGTGTTCGTTAAGATAACAAACTAGATCAAATTAATGGACGAACCAAATCTGTTAAATATGAACCGTTCAAGTTCATAATTGATAAATCACACTTATGAATGTCTTAACAATTTTCAATATAGCTGAAAATTTGAATAAATGATATACTCATAAATACCTATAAACTGAACGGTCAAGATGTAGATATAAGATCAAAATGTGGGATAAGCCGAAAAGTCCTCACAAAGTCCTCAACTTAAGGGTCCTCACTAGAAGGGCTCCAGGAGTTATATATCAAGAAAGAAGGAGATAGCTAGCTAGACATATATGATAAACTGCGCGCATCTGTGGATGAAACCCACTCACCAAATTACTATGTGCTTGCTTATATAGTGCTTTAGAAAGCAAAAGAAAAGGCATCCAAAATCTTATGCACGCGATAGCTCACTCTTTTTTCTTGTTCATATTGCTTACCCACATCGCCACATGGGGTGCAGTGACAAAAGAAGCGAAGGGAGGCAGAAGTGCTTCTCAGACTTGATTCAACTTTGAATTAATGTTGATTTTTCCTGGCCTTTGGCAGGACGTGACTGATAATGAAAGGACCCTACCTTTCCACTAGTTAAGGACTTCAGGTTGGAAATTAGTTAGAATTAAGGTCATCTCAGCATATTATTGATTAATAGTGCACATCAACTTTAATTTGCACTTTTTGATCATTACATGTACATGTACATAATTGATAAATAATTAACCCAATTTAATTGGTCACACCTAAAAGGGATAGCCTAATTCAGTTTTGCTAGCTAAATGTATTTATATAGTTTTACATAAATAAGAAGAAAACCTGAATTAAGCATATTGAAGATGAAGAAAATTAAGTAGAGTACCAAGTAATTGATCTAATTAAATCCCTAATTAACAAATATACCGCCGTTACATGTGCAATCTGTACTCCCCTATATATTGCCACAAGACGTGGAATTAGACCAAGGAGAACCCCATATGAAATAGTCCCCCTCAAAATTCGTGGGCAACTCCAGACAAGAATGAGCCGATCGATTACTACAGAAGAAGAAGAAGGCGACTGATTGCAATCCGATTTACAAATGAAGGAGAATCCCCATGTGAAATAGTCCCCCTCAAAATTCGTGGGCATGTTAAGGTTGGATACTCCAGACAAGAATCGAATGAGCCGATCGATTACTACAGAAGAATTAAGAAGGCGACTGATTGCAATCCAATGAAGGGGTCGGCACTCGGCACTCGGCAAGTTGCAGAGCGTAAATCGATCATCAGTGAAAGTGAGAGATCGAAGAAAATATATATGCATGCATGGTGGGCGTGGGTTCACATATATCACTTCTAATGTTGCCACGACTCACTACGGTCCAGCTGATCGAAAGGACCTAACAACTGCAGAATATTTCTGGGAAAAAACCCCGCAAACTCCACTAACCAATTCTGTATGTAAAGCTATATATGTCGGAGTTCAACATCCAAAAGAAGCCCAGGAATACATGACGGAGATTTAGATAAAACAATACGCTCGCTTTCCTCTTATACACATGGACATTGGATTTCGATAATAAGTTGGCGACATCTCTATACGTTTTTGAAGTAGAAATATACCATTTCAATCGAATCCTAGGACATCAATATATCCCATTTTCTTTGGATAATGACTAATTACCACATTTTGGTATCCCCTAAAACATGGGGGTTATTTTTATAAACGAGTTTGATTGTTTGATGATGCATCGAACCATTTCTCCAAGTTCCAACTAATTAACAAATAAACCTACCAGACTTTGCTTTCTTGACAGCAGATTAAGCACGCCGTTCTCGGCCTTTAGCAAGTACGATCAAAATGCCCTGGGCTGGCCTCCTTTTCATTACAAACTATGCCCCATTAATATTCTTTTCACACCCAAGCCTCTCTCTGTCTCTCATGACCAGCCTGCGCAGGTGAAGGGGTGTGGAGCCGTGGGGGCAGAACTTCCTCCATGAATTACTCGCCGGCGTCCACTTCACCGCCACAGAAATGCATGTGTTGAAATATATTTTCATAGCTAGATGAAAGATATGAATGAAAACAAAAGCAAAAACATCTCCATCGTTTGTTGTGCTTATTGATTTGTGGGGTTTGAGCCTATGGCAAATGATCTATCTGAACCCACGTACCATGAACCATTACATGCCGGCATCCAATCTGTTAAACATAAATAATTGGTGGGGTTTATAATCTCTGACCAGAAAAAGCCGTAAATCCCAGACACGTACGGTAGTATATAGATAGATAGAAAGCTGCTTAGAAACCAAACACTTCATCAAAACTACAAGCAATGACTTGTTTTGATGGTTAATTTAGTACAATCTCAGAAGAAAAATAAAAACTAGAGGTGGAACATATATATAAATAGATAACTGAATGCAACTCCGACAAGCATGCATGTCGGAGTGAGTGGGAGTATCATCATAATCTTCGGTCTTCAGAGACGGCGGCCGCCGATTAGTTCAAGTAAGGTTTGTAACTTACCGGCGATGCATTGCGACTTTAGGTTTAGTCATCCTGGATCGGCTTTGGGAAAATCTTCTTGGAAATATTGGCATGTGGGATTTCGGGTGGCGTAGAACGGGCTGAACCGGGTTCAGAGGCTCCATTAGCACAGAAGATTGAGCTAAGGAATTGAACAATGGAAAGGAATACCATGGTCTTGACTAACCTTCTCCTCGCCGGCAACAGACCCGAACTACCACCTTTCTTCTTGATGGGCATGAGAAAGTTATTAGGCTCCATGTTCGGCTTTTCCACCAGCAGCGGTGGCTGATCTATCGCAACTTCCGATCCGGCACGGTCATGAAGCTCCGAAGACATTTCTTCCTTTTGCTCTCTCTCTGTGTGGGTGTCTCTGTGAACTTAGGAGCTTGTTTGGGTTAGTTGGGGTTTGCAGTGGGACGCTTGGCTTTTCAGAGGGATTTTTATAGAGGGTTTTGCGTGAAGAAGTAGCTCATGAATTCTGGCTGGGCTATATTGTATCTGTTGTGATTGTATTGTGGCGTATCATTTAGTTTTTCTAAATATAAATTATTTTGACAAAAAAAAAAAAAAAAATTCTTGATGACTAATTATCATGAAACACGTATCAAATGGGACCTTGTCAAGTTGCCTCTCCTTATAATATCATACCTCTGTTAATTTCCTGTTATTTTCCTTTGGGGTGTCCACTTTTTTCTCTAGCGAGATGAAGGATAAGATTCCGTTGTTCATTGCTAAGTGAGACTGATTAAAGTCACAACCCCCCTACAATCACCATCACCATCTCCTCCGATCCACCACCATATGTAAATCACCACCTCCTCCGTCCGGCCAATACCTAATTAAGGACTATCAAAGTAACGTTGCACCTGATTAAGTCCGGCCGGCCAAGCTCCGTCCGCCGGGGGACAATTAATTCCAGTGGTCGCGTGCACTGTGTGATCGTGCATGCTAAGAAAATTTCAAAATTAGAAAAGAAGTCAAAGAAATTTGGTTTGGGGGGGGGGAGCTCTAGGAAGCATTTGTCTTAGAATCTTGTGGTAAAAGGTGCACGGGTGTTTCGTCTTTGGCAACAAACGGTACAGGAATATTATATGTGGCCGGGATTCAGAGATGACAATATCACTGAAAATGGAATACCGGCAAAAAGAGACTATTATATTATTTGGAGATTTGTTTGCAAGAATTTCAAATCTCTAAATTAGATGAAATTTACAGAAATGATCGACACACTATGTTATAGACACTGAATTGTAAAGATGTGAAAATGCGACATAAAAGTGAGCGAAATGAGGAGCATCACACTTTAATTTCAAAGGAAATAAACTCTGTGTGTGTATATATATTCTTCTGAATCTTATTTCATAGAAATAACCACGTCGATCATGGGGAGCAACGTTGCTATGGTCTTATGTGGCATACGATGGTCAAGGAAATTTACTGGAAGCTTCATTTTGAGTATACAACTAGGATTATAAGAGCAACATGTACATATGAATGAAAGCATATACATATTCGATTTCGAACATGCATGTTAATGCACCATTGAACTTTGGTCAAGAATGACAAGTAACATTGTGGTTTGTGGGCTAAAAAAGGGCATGCATTGACCTCCCGCACGTGCACACACACGTACGATTGCTAATTTGCTTTCAGGAGTAAATTAAGTTTGACAGCTTCCATATCAATTAACGTTTGATGTCGTTTATCATTACCCTAGCTAGTAGTTGTGATGCAGCTGATCAGTTTTAGGGTTTGGAATGCAAGAGATTCCACTATTCCTTAATATATATATATATATATATATAATGATTATCAGGTGCGGACATCCGTACGGGTTTTTCGTAGGGATTTTCGCCGTTTCTCCACCATTCCAGCGCCGACGACGCCGTTTCTTCTTCTGGCGTGATCCCAAACCTTCTCCGACGGTGTTGGAATGAAGAAAAAGGCCGGAGAGATCGCGATCGGAGGTCCACCATGATCGATCGTGAAGTTCTGAGTGAGATTGCTGTACAGACCTCCGATCGCGATCTCTCCGGCCTTCTTCTTCATTCCAACACCATCGGGGGAGGTATGGGATTACGCCGGGGAGAAGAAACAGCGTCGCTGGCGCTGGAATGGTGGAGAAACGACGGAAATCCGTACGGACGTCCGCACTAGAAACAGACTGTGTATATATATATATATATATATTTCAAGACTTCAAAGCCAGTTATGATACACCATTTGCTTGTCATATTCGATAATTTTATTATGTCCCCATTGGCCATTGGCAACAAAGCATGAAAGCAATCTCCATAAGCGATTTGATGGTCTGTTTGTTTCCCAACTCTAAATTTGTTAGTTTATTGTTAGTTTCAATCACTCTCTGGAATATTTAAAAGTTTTGGGCTTCGCAATTTCCCTTTTGCCTCTGATAAGCTATGGGGACATAGAGACGTAACATTCACACTCTATATTCAAATCACATCTAAACTTACAGAGTGATAAATTGTGAACAAAAAAATTAAATTTGGATATATTCGTGAAATCTTAAAGCAGTGCAAATAGAATGATTCGAACTATGTAGGATTGTAGGAATTAAGAAGAAAAACGTAGTGACGGATCTGATGGGAAGCCAAAGTAAATAAGAGAAAAAGAAAAATCAACCCTAATACATATTTTGTATTTTTATAATAGTACTGTCTCAACAAAAAGCTCTCTTCTCTCCTTTGTTCATCATTTATCCACCTCTGCCGGAATGCTGACGCCGGATGCACAGCTCGGACTAGATTCCGACGTCGTCGAAACCAGTGAGCTTTCCAGTCTTCCCAAGGCCTTTTCGTTGCCGGCCGGTTTGGAATTCAGGTGAGGTCGGGATCGAAAAAGCGGATGGTGAAAAGGGAACATCATGAAGAGTCTTTTCACAAGAAAATATTCCAAAAGTAGGTTATATAGGATAGGTTTGGCTTCAAAGAGAATGACCCGTCTTCTGAACTCCGGCCAACTCGACCAGAGTCCGGGACTTACCGACGATGCATTACGAAACTGCCATCACGGTCTGGGTTTGGATATGGGAATATTTGAGTGTGGTTGCATTTTTTGGCATTTGGGGTTTTGGGTGGTGAAAGAGAGATGATGGGAATGGGTATTCGTTCAGGGGAAGAGAAAACAGAGGCAATGAATTTCACGATGGAATTGAACATCATGGTCTTTACCAACCTCCTTTTCACCGGAAAAACACTGCCCTTCTTGGGCTTGCACCAACTGGCCTCCGTCGACTCGAGCTTGCCCGCCGGCTTTGCTGGGTCTGTCTCGGACGACCCGAGAATTGCCGCACCTGCATAGTTCTGAAGCTGCTTCAACACCATCTCCACCTCTTTGCTTCTGACTGCTACTCTCTCTTACTGTCTGTGCTGGACCTCGTTGAACTGGAAAAGTTGGACTCAAATGTGGGATTTCAATAGGGAATATATAGAACAAATTACCTGATTAATAAGAGAGAAACTTAATTGGAAAGCAAGGACCACTCTGCCACCTATAATGCTGCACACATCTGTTTCAACCAAGTTGATTCTCACAATTTGACCCAAAATATACAGGGAATATGAATCACGTACAACCTTGAATTCAAGAGGTCCCATTAGATCAAACAAAAAGAAGAAACTAAAGCCAGCTACCTAAACAATTTGAGTCGCTAAGAATTTGTCATAGAGGCATCATATATGTGCGTGTAGTAAGTGCTCATCGGGCGGAACTAGGAATCGATATTAAGGGTTGCAAAATATAATTGATAAATAACGATATCATTTGATGAATTAACTCTACCTACAAGGTTTAGCAACAGAAGACAAACAAGAAAATCATGATGAATTTTTATTACATTTTCATAATTAGTGTTTTTTTTTCTCTCTATATAGCATTAGTTTCTTTCATAGTTAGATTTGTGATGCATGTTAACACTAGCCTAGAACTGATTATTCCATTTCTTATCTTGGTTGGTCGATTCCTTTCTGATGGTATTACCATTTTTTTTCTTATAAGGTGCCCTTGGTAGTTCTGAACTTCTGACTAAATCTTTTTAAATATATATATATATATATATATATATATTAATTTTTTAGCCGGCCAGTTGATATGTACGTAAGTGGGACTAAAATGTTGAAAGCTTGTCATTTTTTCAAGGGTTTGGGAAGTCACTTGGAAGCTTCCTTCTAGATATATAGTGATCACCACACATCCTTAACATTCTTGACCAAAGAAAAATATATCCTTAACATTCCCTCTATCTTTTTCTTTATAATCTCTCTCTTTTGCATATTACTATAACTTTTAGATTACGATTTCTAGAGTATATCAAGTTTAATCGGCTTTACACCTTTTATCTGATTTACATTCAATACATTGTGTAAAAAGTATCAAGCTGGTCAAAATTTTACTCATGATTAGGTAGTATGACACGAACTAATAACGTATGAAGAAAATTTTAGCAAGTGTATCCATAAAATATACGAGGGCTATTTCATCATCTCCTTCAAACATAAAGTACAACAAGAAGTTATAATTTATGTTGCACGGAAACAGAAACGAGTTTCGGTTTCCGATACGATCCGATACGCGGAAACGTCAAAATCAAATATAGTCTGATACCAAACGTGAAAGAAACGTCAAAATTAAAATAAATATCATATTTATTATAATATATATAATTGAAAAAATAACATGAGAAAATTACATATTAACACAAGACTAAATTTATAAAAAAA
>NC_020492.1:19475611-19477613 GCF_000184155.1 Fragaria vesca subsp. vesca | reverse complement strand
CTCTCTCTCTCTCTCTCTCTCTCTCTCTCTCTCTCTCTCTCTCTCTCTCTCTCTCTCTCTCTCTCTCTCTCTCTCTCTCTCTCTCTCTCTCTCTCTCTCAAATTCACATCCTCTATCTCCGATATATCCGATTCACCATGGTGGCCAAATTGTTGTCATTGCAGGCCACACGAGCTCGCCGGTGACGACCTAGAGGCTTGGCGCGAATCGCCGTCTGTATTTCTTGAGAGGCGGCCTTCTTGGCGGAGAGATCGGAGGTGCTCCAATGGTTGTACCACATTGACGCCTCAGTTCGGTCGTCTCTCTTCATGATTTGGTTGCTCCTCATTCGCCAAAGTTGTCGATGACAACCTCGACAACGACGACGATAAACCGCTTTGGAGCGGCCGCGTAAGATTCCGACGAAGCCGAGCTTGACTCTGCCAACCGGCGAGATCTATAAGCATCCCAAGATCCTCTGTGTTAGAGGCAATAACACCAGCGAAGATTGACCATTAAGTCTCCTTACCAATTCATTTTTTCGGTTCCAGATTGAGGAACTTCTTCTTTATCTATTCTCTCGCCTCAAATAAACCGACGGTGTTCCTCAATCTTCGTCTCTTAAAGTATTAAGCTGGTTATTAGGTTTTGATGATTGATCGGAATATTTTCAATTATGGAAGAATTGTGGTCAGTGTACTCTCTCTCTCTTTGATGCATTTCCGGTAAAGACGAAACACGTTTATTCTCTAGAACCCTAAAACACGTATCAAGAGTGTTTCAGAATACTGCTTTTGTGAAAACGCATTTCGGTCGCTAGTGAATTGGCGTTCCGTGCAATAAAAGTTATAATACATGGTCACATTGATCATCTATCCGTAAACAGTTGCATCAAACAAAATGAGCAAATTTTCCACCACAAAAAACCAGTGGTATAATATTATTTTAATTAATATGGTGTTAACGAAAATGTATGGTATCAGTGAAATACAGAATAGAATAGAATTCAAGACGTCTTACATCATAATTTAACTTCGAATTTTAACTGCCAGGTGTCTCTTTCCCCAGTCCAACAGATTTATAACTGTCTATTAGTCATCTTCAAACAGTCATCAAAACTAACTAGCTTCCAGAAGCCACAGTAGGCACTGAGACAGAGACAGAGACAGATTCGGGTTTTTTGACTTTCCCACTTGTGAGGTGATTACTGATTAGAGATTTTTTATTTTTTGGTATTTGCAATTAGGTAATTGCGCTAATTAAAACTAACTATTAACTAATTAAGGTACGTACGTAGTATTTGGGATCCTTATTATGAGTATCTGGGAAATTTAGACATGCCTATATATTGTATTGCAATTGGAACTGGGCCGGAATAATGGGAGTAGCTTCCTGTTCATTTTCATAAACCAAATTAATATTCATAACACGTCACACAAACACCAGTAAACATCGACGATGATCCATATATCGATTTGAGTCTCTATTTCAAATGTGAACGTGCGCGTTTATATGACCATATATATATATATATATATATATATTAGAGCTGGGATGGATGTACTAGCTGCTCAGTGATGTGATGGTATTGTTAATTAGGTTTTAATACTAGCTAGCTAGCTTCTAGAATCCCATCCAATTAAGTTGATCCTGGAGTGGTGACGTCCAACATGCGCACGTACGTACTGTTTCGTCATGCCATATTCGTAATTAATTATATATACACGCAATTAACTAATGGTACCGGTGTAAAAGAATATTCGATCGAGGAATAATAGACGTTAATATGTTTGTCAGTTAATTCATCATAGACGTCATACAGATCAATTTCTCAATTGATGGATGTCAAATTAACTAGGCTCGAATGCCAAACAAGACAGTATATATGGTTGTTCATCATTCATCCCGAAAGAGAAACACAAGAGTGTGTGTATATATATATATATATAATCGAGGTGCGTTTTAATTTACAGTCCCTGCTGTTGTCTCCATCTGTTATCTAATTTATTAGGGTAAAATAATT
>NC_020492.1:19465597-19475591 GCF_000184155.1 Fragaria vesca subsp. vesca | reverse complement strand
GGAATTCTAGCTATATGGTCCAGCTTTAATGTTAATTTGTCAACACTAATGTTTGTGTGCTTTATAGTACGTGGTGGGATATTTGATTGTGAGACTTGTCTCGTCTATTATGGCGCATTGGTGCGTACTTGTGTTTTTTAAAATTTTATTCCCAACATATATAATTAACAGAGAGAGCTAATTCATATCTCAGACTAAATTAAACTTGAAAATAATGGATTCATCTGGCATGGCCTTTTCTAATCTGTATTTTGCTTCAGGATGTGACCGGAAGGAAAGTGCTCAACCTTTTAATTTCCACAGGAAATTATTCAAACAGGGTCTCCATGCCAAACTTTAATTTAGTAATGGGAGAAGGAGAACCGCTGCTTTCCATCTTTCCATGGTTTCGGTCAAGAGGTATGTATATATATGCCGGAAAGAAATAGAAGAAAACGGCAAATTAAAGAAGAAAAAGGCCCAAATTAAAAGTCTTAGGAGCTGACTAATATATGTTAAAAGGTAATGATAAGCCCATTTTCTAATGTCTTCAATTCGCTATGTAAGCTGCTTTTCTTTTTGATACGTTTTGAATAATCAGCATGATTAGCTAGGTTTAGGTTTTATTTATCAATACTTAATTTGGGGACATATGGACATGCATGATTATTGATTAAGCAGATCAGTTAGTTAATCAATGTCTAGGGTTTCAAGTTTCAATAGAGATCGAAGAAGGTCATATATCCTGACCATAATGTAGACTTGCAATATTTCTCGGTACCTTGATTTCTTCTTCATTCGATTTCAAGTTCCTCTTTGGTCGTAAAGTCAGAAACGATTTGGTCCAAAAGATGTGGACGTAATTATAGGAAAATCCAAACACCATTAAGGATCCCAGCATTATATGGTAAACTTCATAGTAATGTCCCACATCACTAACTATATATACCAATCATATTATTTGGAGATGACTTTGTTTCGTTTAAGCGAAAAAAAGAAAAAAAAGTGATCGGCTAGCTAGGGCTTGATTCGAGTCTTTGACCTCTCGGGCAGTCGACGGGCCTCTACGACGTACGTCCACATACTAAACAAAGTGAGGGGATTCTACTAAGATTATTAGAAGATTAAGACTTGAACAGTGTCATAATCATACGTAATTAACATTCAAATAGAGGTTCCAGCTTACATAGCTGATCGACTGGCTGATGAGCAACACATGTATACACCTTGTTTTTTTGTGTGCATCTTGTTAAGCTTATTGTATGTTTTGCAAATTGAGCTTTTAATATTGAGTTGGAATTAGTGATTCCCAAATAGATTCTGCCAATAATTATTGTTTCAAGTTTCTGGGAGTGTCATCGATCATGTCTTGATGAACTTGTGGATTTATATATATTCTAAAATTATGAATATAGTCACACACACCGTACCCTTAATATGATTATTCAAAGTAGCATATACTATTCATTTCCAAGATGAGATTGGAGATGCGTAATTTGGAGTTAATTGGAAGCTTCTTGTTCATTTCCAAGTAGCATTTTCTTCTGTGTTAATTTCCGTACCAGACTTAAGAATTGAAGTACAATTGATAGGAAAGCAATGTGAACCAATTGACGAGCAAGAATTCCATTTCCGACCAAATTAAGTTGATCACTGGATATATAGATGTAAAAAGAACGATTCAAATTAATTTCAAGGCCATGTATATACAAATTAATATAATTAACGAGAAGCAGATAATGGTACTGCTGCTTCGTCATGCATGTAACAATCATGCCGGTTACATCATAACATATCCCATCATACTCATTATAAATCAATCGAGGTACGTTTCCTAATTGGGCAAACACAGTTTGTAAATGTTTTAGCTTGCTGGTGAGGCCACCACACGTTACTTTCAATGTCATTCCATTATCCATGTCTCACGCGGCGTTAATTAACGGTTAATTGCTTGGTTAAGTTGTTATCTCTGTCGTTTAGCATGATGTTTACTATCCTAACTACCCTTCATATTTGTCTGTACTTTGTGTGCATTATAATTAACATATTCCGCGTTTAGACGAGGGATTCGTTTTATTCTCTTGAATTTTGGTGTTCAACACTTCTTTTAGTTTAATTCCCTTTATCTATGAACTGGATCTCTGATTTTTCTTACTAACATTATTAAATATGTAACTACTATAAAATTGCAAAAATTAGAAATTATAAACTAATTAAGAAATATAAACCACCCCAAAGTAGGTCAAAACTAAACCAAATTTGGACACGTACATACAAATTCGATGATGAATTCTGAAAAAAAAACACATATACAGTATGTTTTTTTCATCGAGACGAAGAAAACTAAGAAATTACACATGGCAAATTTTCTACTTTTTATTTTTTAATTTTTTATATTTTTATTTTTAGAATCGGCAAATTTTCTACATCTTATTTGATAATTGATAAAAACATCCTGCTCATCTTCTCCCCTCCTCACCGGCCTTTTCCCGGCAACTGCTGGAATAGCGACGGTCGGAGGTGAAGATTCGACGGAATCCGACGTCGATTCTGATGTGTCATTCCAACAGCTCAGTTTATGTGTCTGACTAAATTCCGCCATGACCAGGAAAGACCGGTGACAAGGGGAGACGAGGGTAGGTGGATACATAGATGACGAATATTTAAGAATACTATATATGGGTTCACAGGTGACCGGCCGGCCGTCTTGACCGGAGTCCGTCACTCTTACTAACCTTGGTGGACGGCCAACTGTTCATCAAGGTTGGGGACTACTTGTTTCTGGTTGCTTTTGTTGGCATTTGGGATGTTGGGGCGTGAAAGAGAGATGGGGTTGGCTTTTCGAATGGAACAGAAACCGGAGGCCACGAATTTCAGAATGGACTGGAACACCATGGTCTTCACAAGCCTTCTTTTTGCCGGGAAAACAGAGCCCTTCTTGGGCTTGAAACAATAAGCCTCCGTCTTGATCAAGAGCTTGTCTACCACCTGTTTCGCTGTCTTGGGCTTCACCACCTCCTGTGGGTTTGTCTCCGCCGAGACAACCTCCGCACCTGTAGGGTTCCGAAGCTTCGACGCCATCTCGATCTACTTCTCACTCTTTGCTTCTTGCCTCTTCTCTTGCTCTCTGTATTGGTTGAACATGGTTATATAAAGATTGAAGAGGGGGAGGGATAGACCCACAGAAATGAAAGAAAAGATAGAGAAATTACCCGCGGGCATGTCAATTGGCCAATCGAAGAGTCGGAAGAGAAGCTGATGGACACGTCTCAGAGGAAAGGTGAGTTAATTGAGTTTTAACTGAGATGGATATGATAGCTACTGTGATGATGTACCCGCTTTCCTTTTCATCTCCATTTCTTTGACGAAAGTTTGAACCACCCACAAATGGGGAAACCTTCAAGCAATTCAAGCTTCAATTCAAGGATCCGAATGATAAGTAAATCCAAGAAAGAATATCAGTGTCCCATTTTGACTTGTCACAATGGGGTTTTCTTACAAGTACACACTTGTAATTGTATATCCTTGGTGACTTGGTGTACGTTTCTATTTTCCTATCTCCATTTTTCTCATTGGTTCTTTCAGTTTTAAATATATTGACACCCGAAGTTGAATTCTCCAAACAAAAAAAAGAAGAACCTTGTAGTTGAGTGGTTTTGGGTTTTTGTTGTAGATACCAAGTAAGCCTTATGAAGTGAATAAATAGGTGGGCAGAACTGTAAAAGTGCCAATCAAATTACTTGTTGGGTGATTTTCTTTTCAGTCACATTATTTTCTTTCACCAAATTAACAAAGATTTCTGGTAGAGGACTAGCCAGAGGGTTTCCAATTTTCAATTTGTCATATCGGGTCAATTAAGGAGAGGAAATGTGGGCTAAGAAAGGGAAGCTTATTGATCTTGAAACTAAAGGCAACACTTGCTCGAAGAAAGAGAGTACTCGCATTTGGTATTCTAGGCTCAAATCTGGATAGAGAAACGTGGTCGATCAAAATTCTAAGTCTTGTCTGTATATCTTTTTCATTGAACCATATTTTCACAGGGCTGACGAAGAGAAAGAGATCGATGCATATGTTGAAATAATTGACTCGGTACGGCGGTACCGGTTCAATATAATAGGGGACGTCAACCACCACCTAAATGTAGAAAGGGAATCAGCTAGACTAATAATTAAAAAGATCCCTGCATGATCGAATCAGCTGATAATTGCGTGGCACACATCCATCTTAGTTGACAATATATTGTAGCCTAACCTAGCTTATATATACTTAATTCTAGTCACATGTTGTTATTTCTATATGACATTCCATGTTTAAATTAAGTCATTTGTCACTTGGTCTTGTACGTTGTAATCTTGCTGACTACTTTAGGGTTTGGCATGAGATTTCAATATATATATATTCCTTCTTAATTTATGGTTTGTGTGATAATATATTAATAATTCAATATATGTATGATCATCATGCATAGATGGTCACATTTATTAATCAATCCCTAGGGTTTAGTAAACTCCACTTTCAACGGATTTAATATAATCCAGATAGAGTTATAACCGATTAACATATTGATAGTTCATTTTTGGAATTGACATGATCAAGGACCCGCATGATCATATCGACTTGGGATCTGGACCGACGGCTCCTGCGTAACTGGAAACCCAATGGGATCAAAGAAACTTGCTCTTTTTTTCTTTTTTGTAATAATAGAAAATTCTATTAAAAGAAACTTGCTCTCTACTTGCCAAGAAATGCCCAATAAAAATCTCAAAATTAAGTAGCCATGAGTTCTCAATCACTGTCAGCTGTACGTGTCGTCTAGCTACTTTCAAAAGATATATGAAAGAAAAAGAAGAACAAGGTGATGATGAGATTTGAATTACCCGGGTTTCGGGGTTTTACGTGTTTAATTTACTGAACACGTAGCAAAAATAGCCGAGTAAAGATAATGATCAGGTAGGCAAAGCAGAAATATGGTCACAGATCGAGCTGACCATGCATTCCGTGCTAGCTTGTTGCCATTTTAGATCATCCCAACTTCCCAAGTTCACTCGAAACTCAAATAATGGATGTGTGAAATATATGATAAGAAATAACAGCAAATTAAGCACTGGAGGTCCGGTACTCCAATCCGTTCAGAACGATCTCAAATCTAGGCCGGACTAAAACAGTCACAGATAGGCTAGGCGCTCACTTCTAGCGCTGTCCCATCAATTCTATCTTGTGCCTTGACTTTGCCATGATTAATTGAACATTTGAATGGAAGTGAAAAGAGGCAAATTAAGTTGCTAACTAGTTATTAAGGACTTGATTATGAAGGTTGGAAATTAGAATTAAGGTCATCATGACTTCATGAGCATATGATATAACTTTAAGAAGGAATATATGATATAACTAGTTATTAAGGACTTGATTATGAAGGTTGGAAATTAGAATTAAGGTCATCATGACTTCATGAGCATATGATATAACTTTAATAGTGCACGTCAACTTTTGCTAGCATTTGGGACATACATGAATACATGTACATGTACATGATTGAAAAATAACACAATTTCGTGACACCTAAAAGGGATAGCCTAATGTTTTGCTAAGCTAAATAAAACTCTTTACATAGTAACATATTCATAAGAAAACCTGAACTAAGCATATTGAAGAATCCCCGGCCATATATATATATATATATGAACTAGCTAGTCCCTCAAATTTCGTGGCATGTTAAGGTTGGAATCCTTGTACGTAGTACTCCGATCGATCCGGGCGGACTATATATGAACATCTCCGACAGGATCTAACACGAATGAGCCAACCACTGCAGGCAGGAGAAGCGGTTGACGTACTGCAATTCGCTTTCGACAAGTTGCAGAGCTTAAATCAGCTAGCAGTGAAAGAGAGAGGCCCGGTTCACATGCCATGAGGGTCCTAGGACATCAATATACATATACCCCGTTTTCTTTGAAAAACTAAAATACATTCATTATGTATTATATATACATTGATTATAAGATTATAAGAGAGAGTTCAAACGTACACGTACATACTAGTCCGGACGTAAAATTTTTGTTTTTGACATCCCCGAAAACATAGGTCTTATTTAAAAATAAATAAATAAAATTAGTTTGATTGTTTATGATCGATTCATTGATCCATATCTCCAACTAACAAATAAAGGACATAAAAAATAAAAAAATAAAAAACAAAAACTAAACCAACCCTAGCTTTCTTGACAGCAGAAGACTGGCCCTAAGCACGCCCTTCTTGGCCTTTATCAAGTCCGATCAAAATTCCCTCGGCTGCCCTCGTTGTCATTTCAAACTTTGCCCCAAAAAATGTTAGCTCTCTCTCTCTCTCGGAAGTGGATTGAAGGACTTCTTTTAGTTTTTCCACAAAACGGAGAAAACGAACCTATCTTTGATTTTTGCCCTCAAGCTAAAATTTGGAGGACTATAATGTATATCAGTAACGGACTCTCCCTTATTATATACGATTTCTTTAACCTAGCTTGCTCCACCGGACTACATCTGATGTCCATGCTTGGTTGTGACTTTAGCACACACCAAGGAAGAAACAAACGTACAGAAGGCTCTGGTTACAATTTGCTTAATCTCTTCAGGACTTCAACTATTTCGAAACACATATAACCATTAACATTTAACAACCAATCTTTTTTTCCGGCAGAGCAGATGGCCGGAGGCCGAAAAGCAGTAAGAAAAAAGTTTTACTTAGTAGAATGAGTCTCTTTGTTAGGTCATTCAGGTGATAACGGTAAAAAAGCCTGCTCACACTAGTCATGGGCTCATGGTACATAGGCTAGTTGGCATGGGTCTTGTTAGCTTGATTGGGCTTTACAGAGCTATGAACACGAGGGGGCGAGAGAAGAAGTCACAGAATTTACCATGGCACTGAACACCATTCGCTTCACCGATACTACTTTCTCTGCCGGAATCACAGTAGTTGCAATCTTGAATTGGTTTAGAGCCAAATTGTTGGCATCAAGCTTTAAGTTCAAGTTTAATTAGTTAATATAGAGTATCTCTATTAATTATCTTCAATTGTTAGACTATAGCTGCTGGTCCTCTGGCTATTCTTCTAATAATGATCATGAACTTTGTTTCCAATTGCTAGACCTACTGCGGTAGGTTGTGAAAGCAGCAAATATATGCAAAAGAATAAAAGATGGAAAGATTCCATTTGAGTAGAGGGTTTTCAATTCATTGTTAATACGAACACGTTCATG
Organism: Fragaria vesca subsp. vesca; assembly: GCF_000184155.1. NCBI lineage: Eukaryota > Viridiplantae > Streptophyta > Magnoliopsida > Rosales > Rosaceae > Fragaria > Fragaria vesca. The sequence goes on along the minus strand of NC_020492.1, from coordinate 19,468,381 downwards.
TCGGGTGAAGGAGAGGAAACCTTTGTGATCTTGAAACTAAAGGAATGTAGCACTTGATTCGTTGAATTCTAGGCTCAAATCTGGGTAGAGAAACGTACGTGGTCGATCAAGATATTCTAGGCTTTTTTCTTTTCTTCTCTCTCTCTCTCTCTCTCTCTGGCGGGAAAGAAGATCGATGCCAATCTCTTTAATCAGTTAATGTCAAGTTTGACCTATACTTGATTCTATGTGCGTATCAAAAAAAAAAAAAAAAATTAACTTAATTCTACGTAGCATTCCATGTCTAATGTCATTTGTCACTTACTGTTATTGTAATCTTGCTCACTAAACATAGTTTAATCATATCTTTAGGGTTATGGTTTTTGTGATAATAAATTAACAATTCCTTTTTATATATGGAATGATACGGATCATGGTCACTTTCAATTCCTCGTCCAACACATTATCATATATTTTCCTATAATTAATTAGTTGGAGATCCAAGTCCAAGAATATCTGTTGTTTTAAGAAGAAAAAATACACAAATTAACACAATTAAAGAAATGGTGTGCGAGTGATAAGGAAGAGATATCTCAGATAATATATCATTACGTGAGATCGATCATGGTTTGGGATATGGGACTATCTGCTTGAATTGCTTGCCATTTGGGGATTTGGTTTTGGCGGCTTCACCTCTAGCAGAAGCAGAAGAACAGGGAGAGACAACGAAGTGCAGAATGGAAGTGAAAGCCGTGGTGTTCACCAACTTCCTCTTCGCTGGAAACACACTGCCCTCCTTCTTTGGCATAAGCTTGGACTTGGCGGCCAGATGTGACTCCCTCTCGTCCCAGACAGCTTGATCTCCTCGGTCGTTGTTCTGCAACTTCACCACCATTTCTGCTTCTTTCTGTTTCTTCTTTTTCTTCGTCTCACCCCCTCTTCTCCTGCCTTCTAGTTATAAGGCTTTGGGTTTTGTTCCAGTGGCGCGCAGCGCTCTTGCTAAAAGTTGAAAAGAATAAATGGGGGCCAATCAAGCAAGAGAGAAACTAAGCTACGAAACCAACCAATAACCCAAATCGTTGCTCAAAGTGGTTGATGCGCATGATTGAAAATATTATTCAAAACACGAAGGCGTTTAGAGAAGAAGAGGTCAAAAGCCGAAAGGGACTGAAAATGCATCTTCTCGACTTTTGTGGTCTGGAACCCCTCATGAATCAGTGAGTACTTTAACCCCAACCAACAAAGCATGTACGTGTTTTAATCGTCCACGAGAACAAAATTAAAAGATGGAGATTTAGTTCATACATGCTAGCTTGTTATCAATTACCTACTAAACAATGAGTGGAGCATGTTAGGAAGTTTTTCCTGTTTCGTGATTTAGGGTTAGGGTTTAGTAAACGCCTCTTTCAGCGGATTTAATGTAGAATTATTACCAATTAACATATATATAGCTAGAGTGGGTTATTACCAATATTGGTAATTGATAGTTGTCTTAATTAAGCACCGTGGAATTGGCATGAGTGTTAATTTGAATTCATGTCAGAAAATGCCCAATAAAATCTCAGAAGTAGTCACTGTCTATTTTCTGTTAGGGCAAGAATAAATATTAGTTAGTTAGTTAGTTGGGACTTGGGAGTCTCGCATCAACATTTTTGACCACCCAACTTGGGACTTCAGCATATTATTGATTAATAGTGCACATCAACTTTAATTTGCACTTTTGCTCATTACATGTTCATGTACATAATTGATAAATAATTAACCCAATTTGGTCACACTCACACCTAAAAGGGATAGCCTAATTCAGTTTTGCTAGCTAAAGGTATCTATATAGTTTTACATAATAAGAAGAAAACCTGAATTAAGCATATTGAAGATGAAGAAAATTAAGTAGAGTACCAAGTAATTGATCTAATTAAATCCCTAATTAACAAATATACCGCCGTTGCATGTGCAATCTGTACTCCTTTATATATTGCCACAAGACGTGGAATTAGACCAAGGAGAATCCCCATATGAAATGGTCCCCCTCAAAATTCGTGGGCATGTTAAGGTTGGATACTCCAGACAAGAATATTGAGCCGATCGATTACTACAGAAGAAGAAGAAGAAGAAGAAGAAGGCGACTGGTTGCAATCCGATTTACAAATGAAGGGGTCGGCAAGTTGCAGAGCTTAAATCGATCAGCAGTACGTGGAAGTGAGAGATCGAAAATATACATGCACACATATCACTTCAAATGTGGCCACGAGGGTCCAGCTGATTGAAAGGAGCTAACAGCGGCAGAATATTTCTGGGAAGAACCCCGCAAACCAATTCTGTATGTAAAGCTATATATGTCGGAGTTCAACATCCAAAAGAAGCCCAGGAATACATGACGGAGATTTAGATAAAACAATACGCTCGCTTTCCTCTTATACACATGGACATTGGATTTCGATAATAAGTTGCCGACATCTCTATACGTTTTTGAAGTAGAAATATACCATTTCAATCGAATCCTAGCTAGGACATCACATATCCCATTTTCTTTGGATAATGACGAACTACCACATTGTGGTATCCCCTAAAACATGGGGGTTATTTTATAGACGAGTTTGATTGTTTGATGATGCATCGATCCATGTTTCCAAGTCCCAACTAATTAACAAATAAACCTACCAGACTTTGCTTTCTTGACAGCAGATTAAGCACGCCGTTCTCGGTCTTTAGCAAGTACGATCAAAATGCCCTGGGCTGGCCTCCTTTTCATTACAAACTATGCCCCATTAATATTCTTTTCACACCCAAGTCTCTCTCTCTCTC
>NC_020492.1:19454703-19465577 GCF_000184155.1 Fragaria vesca subsp. vesca | reverse complement strand
CACTCTCTCTCTCTCTCTCTCTCTCTCTCTCTCTCTCTCTCTCTCATGACCAGCCTGCGCAGGTGAAGGGGTGTGGAGCCGTGGGCGCAGAACTTCCTCCATGAAGTACTCGCCGGCGTCCACTTCACCGCCACAGAAATGCATGTGTTGAAATATATATTCATAGCTAGATGAAAGATATGAATGAAAACAAAAACAAAAACAAAAACATCTCCATCGTTTGTTGTGCTTATTGATTTGTGGGGTTTGAGCCTAATGACAAATGATCTATCTGAACCCACGTACCATGAACCATTACATGCCGGCATTCAAGGATATTTCGAATTATATAGATCTCCGCAATATGACTTCCTATACCCACTTATCTTTCGGGAGTATATTTATGCCCTTGAAACAAGTAGCTGGTAAATTAAAATTGGAATTGGCGCAATTTGTTTAAACATAAATATGTGGTGGGGCCGGGTTTATAATCTCGATCTGACAGTAAAAGCCATAAATCCCAAACACGGTAATATATAGATGGATAGAAAGCTGCTTAGAAACCAAACACTTCATCAAAACTACAAGCAATGACTTGTTTTGATGGTTAATTTAGTACAATCTCAGAAGAAAAATAAAAACTAGAGGTGGAACATATATATAAATAGATAACTGAATGCAACTCCGACAAGCATGCATGTCGGAGTGAGTGGGAGTATCAACATAATCTTCGGTCTTCAGAGACGGCGGCCGCCGATCAGTTCAAGTAACGCTTGTAACTTACCGGCGATATGCATCCGACTTTAGGTTTAGTCATCATGGCTCGGCTTTGGGAAGATCTTCTTGGAAATATTGGCATGTGGGATTTCCGGTGGCGTGGCCGAACCGGGTTCAGAGGCTCCATTATCACAGAAGATTGAGCTAAGGAATTGAACAATGGAAAGGAATGCCATGGTCTTGACTAACCTTCTCCTCGCCGGCAACAGACTCGAACTACCACCTTTCTTCTTGATGGGCATGAGAAAGCTATTAGGCTCCATATTCGGCTTTTCCGCCAGCAGCGGTGGCTGGTCTGTCGCAACTTCTGATCCGGCACGGTCATGAAGCTCCGAAGCCATTTCTGCCTTTTGCTCTCTGAACTCTCTCTGTGTGGGTGTCTTTGTGAACTTTGGAGCTTGTTTGGGTTAGTTGGGGTTTGCAGTGGGACGCTTGGCTTTTGAGAGGGATTGTTATAGAGGTTTTGTGTCGTGAAGAAGAAGCTCCTGAATTCTTGACAACTAATTACCATGAAACACGTATCAAATGGGACCTTGTCAAGTTGCCTCTCCTTATAAATTATAATATCATCCGTTTGTTAATTTCCTATCATTTTCCTTTATCGAGATGATCAAAGTATAAGATTCCGTTGTTCATTGCTAAGTGATTAAAGTCACAACCCCCACCATCACCATCTCCTCCGATCCACCACCATACATTTACAAGTCACCACCTCCTCCGTCCGGCCAATACCTAATTAAGGACTATCAAAGTAACGTTGCACCCGATTAAGTCCGGCCGGCCAAGCTCCGCCTAGCTAGTCAGCATAATAGAGTGATTGATCACCCTTGGTTTCGTGAGACTTTCAATCAAACGGTCAGCCGCGGGACAATTATTTCCCGGGGTCGCATGCACCATTAGAAAAGTACAAGGCAGGGGGGCTTAGGAAGTACAAGGCAGGATGCTCGGGCGTCTTGCCGCGTGTTTTTACAGCACTTGAAGCCACGCTGTCTATGTTAATTGTGATGCTAGACATGATAAACACAGCAAAACAAAAAAATTCAACAAAAGGAAGCACAAAAATGTTGAAACTTAAAAACGCAGAGTAAAAGAGAGGTCTTTCAATAACATAGAAGCAACAACCAAGCTCTACCGTAGAAGAAAAAATCGCAAAAATTCCTTTTTGATAACTACACATCACATCACAATACACTACTGTACATCACATACTTTATGTTTTCGTCTGTTTGTACACAAAAACTGCTTTCATTTGCCAAAAATAGCCCTACCACACACTGGTGTCTGATTCGGAGTTGTTTACAAAAAAAATGCTCTTGAACGAATTAGTACTTCATAAAAACTCCAGGCAGTCAATAAGGATAAAATCCACTTGTATTTTCATTTTGGCAGCACTGGTAGGCAGTGGCATTGTCTGTCAACTGTTGTTGTGGAAGTTGTAATTGTTGAAAGAATTTTTGCCTCTCTTTCGCCATTCGCAGCTCTATCAGATTTGATCCACTTGCGACTTTGACATTGAGATTGTTGCTGATTCATGACCTCTCAACTGTCCTCGAGTATCTTAGAACTGTTGAAAGAATTTTTGCCTTTTGCTCGACTCGCCATAAGAGGTCATACCTGAACTTCACATAACAATTGATAATCAACTGTGGAAGTTGTAATCACTTGCCTTTTACTCTTTCATCTTTATGGATACCTATTATATCAGCATTGTCAGCTGATGTATGTCCATGAATTGGAGTTCTTTCAATGTGATCAACAGTTTCTTCACACTACTGGATTATGGCTATTAGCCGACGGAACCGTTCCGTTGGTTAAGACATATATTTCGTTTGCAAAGATCTTAGCCGATGGAATTTTCGTCGGCTCAGATCCGTCGGCTAAGCGTCGTCTGCTAAGATAATAGCCGACAGAATTGATGATTCCGTCTGCCAAAATTTTAGTCAACGGAACTTAGTCGACGGAAATTACTTTTCTGTCTCCTAAGATCTTAGTCGACAGAAGTACAAATTAAAATTTTTTTTTTAGAATAACTGGCGGGTTTTTTTCCTTTTTTTAGGTTTTTTTTTCTTTTCCTTCTCTTCCTCTTCTCCGGCGACCACGACGGTTATGTTTGTGTGTTCCTGAATAACGCTAAACTCGCCGGGATTCTACCGTCAAGGAACCGCACGTACGACGATCTATTGCCTTACTTATGCCGCGGAGAGTAACCGTCCGGACGTCAACCACTCCGCGAGGAGGAGGAGGAGGAGGAGACGCTGCTTGGAGGAGGAGGAGGAGGAGTTGCCGCCGAGAAGAGGAGGAGGCGGCGCTCCTTGGAGGAGGAGGAGGTGCTGCGGCGAAGGTGGAGGAGGAGGCGCTGCAGTGGTGGGGGAGCAACCAGACGAGGGAGAGAGAGAGGAAGCAGACGAGCTAGGGAGAGAGAGATGAAGAGAATGAGGGAGAGAGAACTGAAAATTATAGAATGGAGCCGAAAAAAAATTCAAAATTTTTGGCGGGCATAACTGCCGCTTAAAATTTTTGAACTTAGTCGACGAAATATATTTTTCCATCGCCTAAGTTCAAAATATTTAAACGGCAGTTATCCCGCCAAAAATTTTAAAATTTTTTTAAAAAAATTTGGTTCCATCGACTAAGTAGATATTTCCGTCAACTAAGATATAACCTAAGCAACGGAATAATTTTTCGTCGCCTAAGTTATCATAAATAATCATTTATATTTATATATAATGTTCCGTCGGCTAGGTAAAAATTTCCGTCGCCTAAGATCTTCTTAGCCGACGGAATATTTTTCCATCGGCTAGATGAAAACCTAGGCTACGGAAGGTTTTCCGTCGGCTAAGTAGATCTTAGGCGACGAAAATATTATTGTTCCGTCGGCTAAGTGATTTTTCCCACTAGTGTCGTTGTGCAAGTCCTGGAAAAAACCTCTTGTTGAGGACATTCGGTTTCCACCTCCCCATCCCTGCAGTATGCATCATATCAGGAATGAATGCTGATATATGAAGCTAACAAAGATCGAATAAAAGATGAAAGAGTAACAATATGACTAAGAAGAGAGCTGAAGGTATAGGTAAAAATACATAGTGAACAAAACAAACTGACAATATCTTTACAGCCTAATATTCCACCAACCAACATACAATAGCAGAACATACAGAGCGAGGCTTAATATTCAAGAAAAACATTTTGCGATAATTGGAAATAGCATCTTATGTTATCAATAACTTGGAAAACTAATAATTTACACCAGCTTGCACAACAATGCCATTCCAAGTTGAATGATTGTAATTAATTTTTAAATGCCTCAACAATTAAATGGCTACACAGATCATGCCATGCTAAACTGATCATACATATATTAGAAAAGCAATAGCGTGTGGTAAGTTGAGCAAAACAATATGTCATAACCAACCATGGTAACTGAGCTACGCTCAGTGGCTGTAATTGATTGATGTCCCAATGAAATCACCTTAACAATGAAACCTCCATTAACAAACTCCTTTGCTAAATTTTATGAGGTATCACTAAGCTCGACACCTGAAATTTAAAAGAAAACACTAATCAATAACTGAATTAATGAAATAAAATGTAAGCTTCCTTTCAGATCACTTTAGATATATAGTTGATATCTTCAAAAATATATCTTATTTCTCAAGTTTCATAATCAATTTTTATCTTCCATCAATACAGTAACCAAAAGTCAAAAGCCAAAAATTAGACAACATTGAATCGAAATATACTGTTCACATACCAATATTGAATGGATGGATTGCCAAAATTCGTTAGCAGCAGATGAACTCATCTATCAGACTATGTGGACTCCAGCAAATATAATCTATGAATCAGCTTCTACTTCATAACGTAGAATATATGAATTAGCTTTTATTCTATCCTAGCAATTGAATAAAAATCCTATAAAGTCAGCTCATATGTTGTACTTGTCCATTTGACTGTAAATTGCGGTTTAAAATATGAATCTTAAATTTTATTTTTATTTTTAGATAGAAACAGTTGGTGTAGATTCATTTCCTTGAATAATTAACAGCCTTCAATTTTACTTTTAGCTCTGGCTTGGAGTATCATTCTTTTGTATTAATCAACTTGAAGTGATAATATCACCGCCTGAACTCTGATCATATTTCCACTAAGCCTCTTATTGAATGAAAGGAATCATAAATAGTTTAAAATGTCCATGTATATTTCTGTGCAAGTATCTAAGCCCAAAAGCTAAAGAATCGAACAGATAGATTTCTTTTGCTTATAAAGATTGAAGAAGAACAATATGGCTAAGTTTAACCTAATCACATCACCACATCACAAAGTACATAACATTACAAAAAAGAAGAAGATCATGAGCAGAAAGAAAGATAAACGGAACCAGATGAAAAATATTTGTGGGTAGAGAAAAAATGAACTCACCAGAAACTGAACTCTTCCAAAACAAAAGCAATACTAATAAGGAGCTAAAACCTGGAAAGGTAATCACCAATTACGTTAATGATGGTAAATATATATATTTACAGACGAAGCAGAATAAGGAGGAAAATATAGTTCTATTTTTACCTTTCAAGAGATTGAGAGAGTAAGCAATAGAGGTGAGGAGCCAGACAGGTCCATTTTTTTGTGGCTCTTAGAGGCACTGCTGCAACATACACATCTCTATTACTGGTGACTGTTGCTTCCATTGCCCGTCGAAAGGAGAACTGAATAAGAAGCATACATAAATGAGATATCCCACAATCATTAGAGTGATCATCAATATCAAACCTATGAAAAGGGAAGCATCGAATTGCCATCCACATATTTGATCAGATCAAGACTGCCCATTTATCTGTCCACTGTGCTCCAGAGTGGCAGCAGTGAATGATCAATTAAAAAATCTCAACCAAACCAAAAACAGAAACTCAAATCTCAATTACAACAATGGAACTCACCACCAATTGCATGTGTTAATAATTTATACATGAGGGAAATGATTTGGAGTATTATAATGATTTACACTGCGGCAATCATGGTCTGCGTTTTAGTATACTGTTACATCTATATTCACATCTAACTTTCTATAACTAAATCAGGTTGATAGGGTCATACCCACCTCACTGAAGTTCACAGTGTAGATAATGCATCAGCACACATTAAACACAAGACCTGATATCCCCTTACCTTTTTTTTAAAAAACAAAATGGAAAGGTTTGACAAGAATATACAAAAATTATAGTTCAAATATATACCCAGTACATCAAGTCCTCCATACATAGTTAAAAACAACAAAACCCAGCCATTACACTATCAACAATTCAGTGTCATAAATAATCGATCAAACGTTGACAGTCATATAGAACCTTGTGGAAAATGAAACATTCAAAACTGATAGCAGCAGCTACCAACTCAGGCTATCTATATATGTTTCAAATCAAGCACAAAAATCAGATATAAGTGCATCAGTTCTACTATACCACAGATCATCCAAATATCCAATGTAGGGACTGGTAAGTAGGACATATATATATATATATATATATATTGATAAGAACCAAGTAATAAAGATTTGGTTCTCTGCACGTTAAAATAACTTTCTTCCTCCAAAAGTCACTTTATACAAACAGTCAATTTAAATTCGCACACTCATTAAATAAAATCCAAATGCTTTATTCATATACGATAAATTGTGTTATGGGATTCTTATCCAAACAAGAGGAGGAACCTATTGCCAGACTTGTTAATCCAGAAAAAGACCGAATGAAAGAAATTGCATCCGCACTCTGTTTCCAGAGAAGAAAACAAAAGAATCATTTTCTATTAGCTTCAAACTAATACCCAATATCATAGTAGCTACTAACTGGTAGTACATACATGTATTGTAAACCATTGGCCTGCTGTATATTCCCTGTAAACCATTATGCTAAATCCCCCCACCCCTCACAGATCAACCTAAGGGTCTAATCCCCGCTCTGATACCATTTGTGACACCCTGACCCGACTAATAACTACCTCACAGATCAATTAAACATTACCGAATTGCCACAATGAGCAAAAGAATTCATTATTTTGTTTTGAGAATTCTTTTGCTCATTGTGGCAATTCGGTAATGTTTAATTGATCTGTGAGATAGTTATTAGTCGGGTAAGGGTGTTTATATATATCCGCATACGTCTGTTTATATATATATAGATACTAGCTTACACATACGTGTGTAGATGTTCATACATCAAATTTATATATACCAAATGACATATTATTTTGCTTAAATTGCCACAGCTCTCTTTGATTAACTAGTTACAAGGAATTCAGTTTGGTGCCCAGCCAGATGGTTTATTCATAGTTTTACACTGAATCACAGATTAGAATTCCTGCAAGTACTGAACTCAATATCAGTTGGAAACATTCAAAGATTCCAAATGTTTGATGAAGGATAACCATAACAATCAGACCCGTTTGTTACCAAATACCATCCATAAACTCTGAGACCCAATGAAGTATTTCCTACTGCTCATACACAGCTTGCAAATTAAATAAACTGAATCAAATCGAAGAGAAAGATGGAATCTTAGTACTTACCAGAATCAAGTGAGGAGTCGGTGGCTGGCCGAGGTCGAGAGGACTGGGATTCAATGAGTAGAGGTTGTCATTGACGATTTCAAAAAGGCAAATCTGCCATCAGTGTTGCCGAGGCCTCGTACTCGTATCGAATCTCTTACCATTTCGTCCATGGATGATAACTGATTTCTTGAACTATGGGTTTCTGATTTCTCAGGTTTTAGCGAAAGTCGAAGGGAATTGGATGCGAGAGCAAAACCTGAGAAATCAGCCTTTTGTGTTTTGAATCAGAACATCTGTTGAATCGATCCTCTTAATCGATTGGCACGGGCACGTGCGTACACGGTAAAAGTATGAGTAAAATCTGGGATACCGTATACATACTAGACAAATACAAATCGTCTGGAGACAGTACACAGACAGTAGAGAGGCAGCTGGGTGCTCCAACCTCTGGGTGCATTCCAGAGTGGACAAATTGTGAACAAAGAAATTAAAATTGGATGTATTCGTGAAATCTTAAAGTTGTGCAAATAGAACGATTCCAACTATGTAGGATTGTAGAGATAACGTGGTGACGGATGTGATGGGAAGCCAAAGTAAATAAGAGAAAAAGAAAAATCAACCCTAATACATATTTTGTATTTTTATAATCGTACTGTCTCAACAAAAGCTCTCTTCCTCCTCTGTTCTTTGCATCATTTATCCATCTCTGCCGGAATGCTGACGCCGGATGCACAGGTCGGACTAAATTCCGACGTTTTCGAAACCAGTGAGCTGTCCAGTATTCCCCAGGCCTTTTAGTTGCCGGCCGGTTTGGAATTCCGGTGAGGTCGGGATCGAAAAAGCGGATGGTGAAAAGGGAACAGCATGAAGAGTCTTTTCACAAGAAAATATTCCAAAAGGAGTAGGTTAATTATTGTATGCATATATAGGATAGGTTTTGCTTCAAAGAGAATGACCCGTCTTCTGTACTCCGGCCAACTCGACCGGAGTCCGGGACTTACCGACGATGCATTGCGAACCTGCCATCACGGTCTGGGTTTTGATATGGGAATATTTGAGTGTGGTTGCATTTTTTGGCATTTGGGGTTTTGGGTGGTGAAAGAGAGATGATGGGAATGGGTATTAGTTCAGGGGAAGAGACAATAGAGGCAATGAATTTCACGATGGAATTGAACATCATGGTCTTTACCAACCTCCTCTTCACCGGAAAAACACTGCCCTTCTTGGGCTTGCACCAACTGGCCTCCGTCGACTCGAGCTTGCCCACCGGCTTTGCTGGGTCTGTCTCGGACGACCCGAGAATTGCCGCACCTGCATGGTTCTGAAGCTGCTTCGACACCATATCCACCTCTTTGCGTCTGACTGCTACTGTCTCTTACTGTCTGTGCTGGTTGTTGAACTGGAAAAATTGGTCTCAAATGTGGGATTTCAAAAGGGAATATATAGAACAAAATATCTGATTAATAAGAGAGAAACTTAATTGGCAAGCAAGGACCTCTTTGCCAACCAAGTTGATTCTCATCTGTCTTGGTATCCCCCTTAAACTGTCCCACACTTTCTTCTACACATGCGATTTGACCCAAAACAAAAGGAAGAAACTAAAGCCAGCTACCTAAACAATTTGAGTCGCTAAGAATTTGTCATAGAGGCATCATATATGTATGTGTAGTATGTGCTCATCGGGCGGAACTAGGATTCGATATTAATTAAGGGTTGCAAAATATAATTGATAAATAACGATATCAATTTGATGAATTAACTCTACCTACAAGGATTAGCAACGACAGAAGACAATTAAAGAAGAAAATCATGATGAATTGTTATTACACTTTCATAATTAGTGCTCTCTCTCTCTCTCTCTTCTCTCTCTCTCTACTCTCTCTCTCTCTTCTCTCTCTCTCTCTCTCTCTCTCTTCTCTCTCTTCTCTCTCTCTCTCTCTCTCTCTCTCTCTCTCTCTCTCTCTCTCTCTCTCTCTCTCTCTCTCTCTCTCTCTCTATATATATATACACACACACACGGAGCCGTTCGAGAGCGGACGTCCGCACGGCCCTTAAAATCCGCACGTCCGCACACCGTCTGGCATCGATGACGGCGCGCCTCCACCCCAACGGACTCCTGCAGTGTCCCCGACCACTTTCCTTCTCAGGCAAGTCCGCCGAATTTCAGTTTTCCAGCAAGATGACCCAAAACTTCAAACAAAGTCGATCTCGCCGAAAAATTGAAATTTGGCGGACTCGCCGGGAGGGAAAGTGATTGGAGACGCTGCTAGAGTCCGCTAGGGTGAAGGCGCGCCGTCGTCGACGCCGGACGGTGAAGAACGGAGGGACGTTCGTAATTTAAGGCCGGTACGGACGTGTGCCTGTGATCGTGTGTGTGTATATATATATAGCGTGAGTTTCTTTCATAGTTAGATTTGTGATGTATGTTAACACTAGCCTAGAACTGATTATTCCATTTCTTATCTTGGTCGGTCGATTCAACCTATTTTTTAAAGTGGTTGGTCGATTTATCTTTGTTGGATATACTGAAAGTGCTTGCATCAGAGATGCGAAGAAAACATTGGCTACAGTCAGGAATATTGAGACTAGGTTCCAGCAGAATGATGAGAAATTCGTGGAACAAAATATTCCATCTAAAAAAAATTGAAGCTTGGTCGGCAGTACCACCTCTTACAGTTGGACTGGAGGGGCCTTTGAAAGAATTGAAGCTAATGCTTCTTAATTAAGGATGGGGTATCAATGCTTGTGCTCACTGCTCCAGGAGGATGCGGGAAACTTGAAGGTAGCCAAGCAGTTTTGAACTTCTGATTAGATCTTTTAAATATATATATATATATATATATATATTAATTTTTAGCCGGCCAGTTGATAAGTGGGACTAAAATGTTGAAAGCTTGTCATTTTTTCAAGGGTTTGGGAAGTCACTTGGAAGTTTCTTACTATATATATACACATCCTTAACATTCTTGACCAAAGACAAAATAGAGAACCTTGACATTCCCTCTATCTTTTTCTTTATAATCTCTTTTGCAAAGTTACTATAACTTTTAGATTATGATTTCTAAAGTATACTAAGTTTAATCGGTTTTACACCTTTTATCTGATTTACATTTGATACATTGTGTAAAAAGTATCGAGCTGGTTAAAATTTTACTTAAGACAAGACTAGTTAGTGCGAGACGAATTAATAACGTATGAAAAAAAATTTAGCATGTGTATCCAGAAAACATACGAGGGCTATTACATCGATCATCTCCTAAAAACAGAAAGTACAACAAGAAGTTATAATACATCGTTACATTGATCATCTATTCCGTAAACAGTAGCATCAAACAGAAAGAGCAAATTTTCCCACCACACAAAACCAGTGGTATAATATATATTATGGTCTTGACAAAAAAGTATGGTATATATCAGTGAAATACATAATAGAAGAATAGAATTCAAGACGTCTTACATCATTATTTAACTTTCGAATTTTAACTGCCAGGGGTATCTTTCCCCGGTCCAACATATATTTAACTGTCTATTAGTCATCTTCAAACAATCATCAAAACTAGCTTCTAGAAGCCCAGAAG
>NC_020492.1:19446722-19454683 GCF_000184155.1 Fragaria vesca subsp. vesca | reverse complement strand
TTTTTTTTGGGTATTTGCAATTAGGTAATTGCGCTAATTACAACTAATTATTAACTAATTAAGGTACGTACGTAGTATTTGGGATCCTTATAATGAGTATCTGGGAAATTAGACATGCCTATTGGAATTGGAACTGGGAATAGTGGGAAGCTTCTTGTTCATTTTCATAGACCAAATTAATATTCATAATACGTTACACAACACCAGTAAACATCAACGATGATCCATATATCGATCTGAACGTGCGCATTCATAATATGATCATATACTATATTAGAGGCTGCTGGGTTCGATACACTCAGTGATGTGATGGTATTGTTAATTAGGTTTTAATACTAGCTGGCTAGCCTCTAGAATCCAATCCAATTAATTAAGTTGATCCTGGAGTGGTGACGTCCAACATGCGCACGTACGTACTGTTTCGTCATGCAACGATCATGATATCATATTCGTAATTAATTATATATACACGCAATTTGAAGGAGTACTGGTGTAAAAGAATATTCGATCGAGGAATAATAGACGTTATTATGTTTCTCAATTAATTCATAGTCGATCGTATACGTTTCTCAAATTAACGAGGCTCGAATCTTAATTGGCCAAATAAGACAGTAATTAATAGTCATATATAATATGGTTGTTCGTCATTCATCCCGAAAGAGAAACACAAGAGGATATATTTTTAATTTGGACAAAATGAATTTACAGTCACAAGAGGATATATAATTGAGGTGCATTTTAATTTTTACAGTCACGTACTGCCGCTGTCTCGATCTGTTATCTGATCTATTAGAGCAAGAATAATTAGTTAACTGGGAGACAGGGACCATACGAAGTTATGAACCGCCGACAGACCAGACCATCATCATATTTTTGACCATCAATTACATTTTGGACCGTATATATGATCGAATTGAAAGATGATATCGAGTAGCTAGATATATGATATGGTTCATCTGTCGATGAGCCGTGACGTGGTTGGTTAAGGTGGTTAACTAACAACTTTGACGTCATGGGTTCAAATCTCATTAACATATGTAGGGTGTGTGAGTTATTTAATAAAAAAAATTTAAAAAAATAAAATAAAATAAATAAATATGGTCCATCTGCATGCTTCAATACAAATAGGAATTCTAGCTCTATGGTCCAGCTGCTTTAATGTTTAATTTCTCAAGACTAATGTTTGTATGCTTTATAGTACGTGGTGGGATATTTGATTGTGAGACTTGTCTTGTCTATTATGGCGCATTGGTGCGTGCTTGTTTTTTTGAAAATTTTATTCCCAACATATATAATTAACAGGGAGAGCTAATTCATATCTCAGACTAAATTAATTAAACTTGAAAATAATGGATTCATCTGGCATGGCCTTTTCTAATCTGTATTTTGCTTCAGGATGTGACGTCCGGAAGGAAAGTGCTCAACCTTTTAACTTCCACAGGAAATTATTCAAACCGGGTCTCCATGCCAAGCTTTAATCTATAGTAATGGGAGAAGGAGAACCGCTGCTTTCCATCTTTCCATGGTTCGATCAAGAAATAGAAGAAAAGGCAAATTAAAGAAGAAAAAGGTGAGATTGGAATTAGTACTTTAATTATGTAATCTACTGATCGATCGATGGATCGAACACCCAAATTAAAAGTCTTAGGAGCCGACTAATATATGTTAAAGGCAATGATAAGCCCATTATCTAATGTCTTCAATTCGCTAGCATGCAGGAAAACTTCTCTAAAGTATTCGTTTCTAAAATGGATATAAAGAGATCCCAATTAATAAGTAAGCCGCTTTTCTTTTTGATACGTTTTGAATAATCAGCATGATTAGCTAGCTAGGTTTAGGTTTTATTTATCAATACTTAATTTGGGGACATATGGACATGCATGATTATTGAATAAGCAGATCAGTTAGTTAATCAATGTCTAGGGTTTCAAGCTTCAATAGAGATCGAAGGTCGTCATCCTGACCATAATAATGTAGGCTTTGCAATATTTCTCGGTACACGTTGCACATAACATGTTAAGGATCCCACCATTATATGGTAAACTTCATAGTAATGTCCCACATAATACGTTACACAACACCAATATTTAATAAATCAAAGATCGAGTACATGGCAGAGATTTTGGTATATTGATTTCTTCTTCATTCGATTTCAAGTTCCTCTGTGGTCGTAAAGTTAATTAGAAAAGATTGGTCCAAAAGATGTGGACGTAATTAAAGGAAAATCCAAACACCATTAAGGATCCCACCATTATATGGTAAACTTCATAGTAATGTCCCACGCAACTAACTATATATACCAATCATATATACGGATTTTCTCAGCTGTGGACGTCCGTATTAATTTTTTGGTGTTGATTTTCATTTTTACATCACTTTCCGATCGAATTTCCTCATCTCCATCGTCAAGTATCTAGATAATATTGTGTAGATCATCTCTGCAAAATTTCAGCCAATTTGGTGATCGTTAAGGCCCTCAAACTCAAAAAACAAATGGACGGACTGAATTCTGTCCGGTTGTGTTCATACCAGAAAAACTCGAGTTTGAGGGCCTTAACGATCACCAAATTGGCTGAAATTTTGCAGAGATGATCTACACAATATTATCTAGATACTAGACGGTGGAGATGAGAAAATTCGATCGGAAAGTGGTGCAAAAATGGAAATCCGCACCAAAACAGTTGATGCGGACGTCCGCAGCCGAGAAGGTTTGTATATATATATACAGACCTAATCAGATGCGGACGTCCGCAGCCGAGAAGGTTTGTATATATATATACAGACCTAATCAGGTGCGGACGTCCGCACCAATGGTTTTGGTGCTAACGTCCGTACCTGATCAGACTTTGTGTGTGTGTGTATATATATATATATATATTGTTCATCATATTATTTGGAGATGACGTTGTTTCGAGTCTTTGACCTATCGGGCAGTTGACGGGCCTCTACGACGTACGTCCACATACTAAACAAAGTGAGGGGATGTAAGTATATGGCATTTACATCAAACCGAAGGAAACAAACTGGTTCTCCTAGCTGTACTAGGAGAAGCATATTTGCAGGGGGAGTCGATCACTCCTGCTATCTTCAATATGCGACTTGAGGTAATAAGAGGTATTGTTATTCTGTGTCATCTTCTTTTAAGGGAATTTGTTTTTAATTCAGATTTATTATTCTCAAAATGATTTTGCTTTCAAAGTTGTTTAGAATACAAATTGGTATTTTGGAATAGGTTTTAAAATGATTTTGCTTTCAAAGTTTCCTTACTCAACTCAAATCAGATTTCTATTGGAGATTTGATTGAGGGGTAGCTCTTACTCCTATATATATATATGCTTGCTATAGCCTTCAAAATATCACGTTTTTATTTTATTAGGGTTTCATTGGTTTCTTTGTTTTGTGGCTGCATTGCATGCTGCACCTTTTTTTTGGTTAAAGCTTTCCATGTTTCTTGTCTTATATATATCATTGCATCTAACTCTTATGATGATCTAGATCAGTGTATGAAGTTTGTTGCAGATGGATTGATTCTATGTTGAAGTTCAAAACAACGAAGTCAAGAATTAGTATATATAGGATTATAATCTGGAAAATCAAGTTGGTTTGTAATACCTGTAAAGTGACGATGGTGTATGTCACTACTTGAATGATTGTGTAATCTATATCTATTCTTAGTGAAGTTGTTTTAAGTGTGGACTACTATAAGGTCTCACAGTGATTTTTCCTCTAAGGAGGTTTACACTGTAGTAAACAATTCTCTGTGTTCTTGTGTTATTTATTTATTTACTACGATTTTTATTCATCAAAATCGAGTTCACAGTACTTTCAGGGGATTCTTCTAAGATTATTAGAAGATTAAGACTTGAACAGTGTCATAATCATACGTAATTAACATTCAAATGTATCATTGAGGTTCCGGCCAGCTTACATTTATAGCTGATCGACTGGCTGATGAGCAACACATGCATACACCTTTTTTGTGTGCATCTTGTTAAGCTTATTGTATGTTTTGCAAATTGAGCTTTTAATATTTAGTTGGAATTACTGATTCCCCTAATAGATTCTGCCAATAATTATTGTTTCAAGTTTCTGGGAGTGTATATATAATGACAGTCATCATCGATCATGTCTTGATGAACTTGTGGATTTATATTCTAAAATTATGAATATAGTCACACACACCGTACCCTTAGTATTATTATTCAAAGTAGCTAGCATATACTATTCATTTCCAAGATGAGATTGGTGATGCGTACTGTTTAATTTGGAGTTGGAAGCTAGCTTCTTGTTCATTTCCAAGTAGCATTTTATTCTGTGTTAATTTCCATACCAAATTTAAGAATTGAAGTATAATTGATACGAAAGCAATGTGAACCAATTGAAGAGCAAGAATTCCATTTCGGACCAAATTAATTAAGTCGATCACTGGATATATAGACGTACAAAGAACGATTCAAATTAATTTCAAAGCCATGTATATACAAATATAACTAAAGAGAAGCAGATAATGGTACTGCTGCTTCGTCATTACAAATCAATCGAGGTACGTTTCCTGATTGGGCAAACGCAGTTTGTAAATGTTTTAGCTAGCTGGTGAGGCCACCACACGTTACTTTCAATGTAATTCCATTATCCATGTCGCACTCGTCGTTAATTAACGGTTAATTGCTTGGTTAAGTTGTTATCTCTGTCGTTTAGCTTGACGTTTACTATCCTAATTAACATTCATATTAATTTGTCTGTACTCTGTGTACATTATAATTAATTTATTCCCCATTTAGATGAGGGATTCGTTTTATTCTCTTGGAATTTTGGTGTTTAACACTTCTTTTAGTTTAACCCCCTTTATCTATGAATTGGATCTCTGATTTTTCTTACTAACATTATTAAAGATGTACACTACTATAAAATTGCGAAAATTAGAAATTATAAACTAATTAAGAGCACCCCAAAGTAGGTCAAAACTAAACCAAATTTGGACACGTACATACAAATCCGATGATGAATTCTGAAAAAAAACATACAAACATATATATTCACATCGAGAAGAAGAAAACTAAGAAATTATATGGAAAATGATTCTAGACCTTATTAAGGCCTAAGATTTTAGGCCTCAAATCTATGTGGCATGCCAAATCATTTGGACACATCACATATTAAAAATCTTATGCCATGTAATACTTAAGTATAAAGACTATCTTACCATTTGGTCCATTTCAAACAATGACTCTAATTAATAAATTTCAGTTTTTCATTGAAAAATAAAACTATTTTTGCTTTCCTTCTTCTAAATATCTAATTAAATATAAAAAATATAACATCAAATAACATTATGTTATATATTTATAATACATGTATATTATAAAAAAAATACATGTATATTATATAAATAATCTGTATGTAAATCATTTAGAGAAATTATTTGTATATAAATTATTTTTTGGACGAATTATAGAAAATTTTGATGAATTATATATCTTATGTTAGTGTTTTCTTTTTTATGAATTATAATTGCTTTTTGGACGAATTAGGATTAGGGTTAGAGTTTATTTGACAAAACTAATTATTATTTAAAAAATAATTAATCTTCATATTGATGTAAGAAACATTCCTTATATTATACATAATGAGTGGTTGCTATTAATATGTAATATTTATTTCCATTACCTAATAAAGTACATTAATTAATATCATTGATTCACCCCTTAAAATGTAAAAGGAAATAGAAATGGTAAAATTGGTAATGTAATGTTTTGATTTGGTAAGATGTATTATGTGGAATCGAAAATAAATATTTTTATTTACTTACATGGCATGACACATAGGATTAAGGCCACAAATTTTAGGCCTTATTAAGGCCTTCTAGCACTACCCAAATTACATATGGCAAATTTTCTACACCCTTTTTTTTTTGAGAATCGGCAAATTTTCTATATCTTATTTGATAATTGATAAAACACCCTGCTCATCTTCTCCCCTCCTCACCGGCCTTTTCTCGACAACTGCTAGAATAACGACGGTCGGAGGTGAAGATCCGACGGAATCCGACGTCGATTTTGATGTGCTCAGTTTATATGTCTGATTAAATTCCGGCAAGACCAGGAAAGGTCGGTGACAAGGGGAGACGAGGAAGGTAGGTGGATACATGGATGACGAATATTTAAGAATACTATATATGGGTTCATAGGTGACCGGCCGGCCGTCTTGACCGGAGTCCGGCACTCTTACTAACCTTGGTGGACGGCCAACTGTTCATCAAGGTTGGGGGCTACTTGTTTCTGGTTGCTTTTGTTGGCATTTGGGATGTTGGGGTGTGAAAGAGAGATGGGGTTGGCTTTTTGTGTGGAACAGAAACCGGAGGCCACGAATTTCAGAATGGAATGGAACACCATGGTCTTCACAAGCCTTCTTTTTGCCGGGAAAACAGAGCCCTTCTTGGGCTTGAAACAATAAGCCTCCGTCTTGATCAAGAGCTTGTCCACCACCTGTGGCGCTGTCTTGGGCTTCACCACCGCCTGTGGGTTTGTCTCCGCCGAGACAACCTCCGCACCTGTAGGGTTCCGAAGCTTCGAAGCCATCTCGATCTACTTCTCACTCTTTGCTTCTTGCCTCTTCTCTTGCTCTTTGCGTTGCTTGAAGAGGGTTTATACACGAAGATTGAAAGAGGGTTTTGAAATGGAGGATAGACCCACACAAACGAAAGAAAAGATAGAGAAATTACCCGCGGGCATGTCAAATTGTCAATTGGCCAAGAGAAGCTTAGACCAAAAAAGCCAATGGTCGACACGTCTCAGAGGAAAGGTGAGTAAATTGATAGTTACAGTTGAGTTTTAACTGAGATGGATAGCTTTGGTATATCCAAAATTAAAAACATTACCGTGATGGATATGATAGCTACCGCTTTCCTTTTCATCTCCCTTTCTTTGACGAAAGTTTGAACCACCCACAAATGGGAAAACCTTCAAGCAAGCTTCAATTCAATTAAGGATCCGAATGAAGAGAAATTTTTCGATGCAACCGTAGCACCATCTGTCATAGTACAGTGGTCCTACGCTCCAATAACAAGCTTATACGTGGCCCTTTTTTACATGTCAGACAAGGGTTAATAAACAATGTAGTAAAACCAGACAATCACAGGAAAAAAGAAAACGTCAGTCTCCCGTTAACGCTGTCGTCTCCCATTAAACTAATCACCCAGGTAAAACCCTAAGGTTGTGTAAAGACTGCAAAAACTCATCATCGAAGAAAAAGACTGCAGAGTCTGCAACTTGTCAGTTTACTACAGTTTGCTACAAAGACTGTGACTTCTTCTCTCTCCAATAGCACGTGAATATGGCTGACAATGATGATGATAAAGGTATTCATCTCTTCCTCTTTTCTTGTTTCTTTGTCTTTTAGGGATTGAGTGGCTTATGTGGTTTATTGTTTATTAACAACCATGTTACTTCTTTTATGAGTTTGTCACAAGTTTATTAGAATTGGAAAGATGAGGTCTAATAGTTTATTCGATTAGATGTGACACGACCCACCTCGAATTTCACCCTGAAACCCAGAGTAAGTCGTGCGGGGACCACCTCCAAGGAAAATTTACTGAAAAGATTAAGAAAATCTCCCTTGCAGATGGACAACCCTAACTCGAAAATTTCATATTACACTCTTAATTTAATGCTTCTGAATATCACATAATATACAAAATTCTAAAGTATTCAGAGCTACTAAACACAAGCGGAAGCAAGAAAACACGAGTAGGTTGAACAGGTAACCTACTGATGAAAACTGGCCGAAAAGCGGGTGACTATGCCTCGTCTCCTACTAGATCCAACCCGAACTCTGCAGACTGGGCAATTTAAACGAATGGCCCAGGGGAAAACATTTAATAACGTTAGAGTGAGTGGACAAAAATAAATTAATAATTAAATATTTATGTTTCCCAAATTAATTTCTAAGGAAAAATCGAATGC
>NC_020492.1:19440040-19446702 GCF_000184155.1 Fragaria vesca subsp. vesca | reverse complement strand
CTCTCATAAATACATATTTATATCCACCGAAATCCATTTTCGGTAGCTCTACCAAGAAGAGAAAATAAAAATCGTCAAATTAAAATGACGTTAAAATATTCCGCAATATTAATTGTTCAACCATGAACTATAGCATGCATTTTATTTAAAAATAAACGTCCACTCACGAATTAGGCCTAAGCCTGATGTCAATCTGGGGTCTCGTCTGCTCGAGCCTCTTCACGTCCTGTTCCAAATATAATATTAATTCCCAACCAATATCCAATATTTAATCAAAATAGGCAAAATTACCCGAGAGCCATAATTACGCTCATTATTGCCTAACTTCGATATTCTTACATCGGACGATCCGAACTTAAATATCATACTCCACAGTCGTAAATACAACCTCTCCAAAATACGACTTAAATCCAACGGCCGGATTCTACATTAATTATCCGCCAAAAATACCACACTTCGGAAATTCATAAACCTATCCAAAACTCATCCAAAAATTCCATAACTCACTTCAATAAACTCCCCTTAATATTCCAAATTTAACAACATTAAAATCTCCCAGCCGGCAGCGGCGGCCGGAGGTCAATTCCGGCGACCTCCAAAACCTATGAAATTTTAACAGCATCTTCCTCTCATCAAGCTCTACAACTTTCATAACTAGCACAAACACCAATTCCAAGCCTAACTAGGGCAATCGACTAAAAACATCAAAAACACCATAAAACTTCCACCTCAAATTTCTCCTTACCTAGCTCAAGAGGGAGTGAGTCCTTTTAGGACAAGGTTGCTGGGTTGGAGGGCTACAAAACCATACCAAGCTTGCCCGGATTGGTGGCCGGAGGAGGAAGTTCCGGCGAAGGGAAGGTTTGGACAGTCGGACCTTACGGGCGGCACCGCTCACACACGGCGGCGCTAGGGGGGCTGCTACCGGCCTAGAATGGAAGCTGGGAGGGAGACCGACCGAACGGGACCGGTCCGGCGGCGAACGGAGGCCGGACGGCGGCGGGAGGGCGGCCGGAAAACTGGGCAGCGGGAGGCTCGGGTGCGGAGAGGAAATCGGGGGGGAGAGAGAAAGAAAAGAAGAAGAAAAATGGGGTTTGGGCTCGGCCCAGCCGACCCAACACTCCCTTTTTAACCCAAACTTTCAAAATTCAACACCCCGAAAAATAATACCCGAATAAAAATTACCTTTTACTAGCTAAAATTTACTATTTTTACCGTCGTCGTATTTTCCTCATACGAATAATCCTCTGCACATAATCGTCCCCGAAACCCCTCCTAGGGACCATTAAACTATTTACTCAATGATCGGGCGGTAAAAATTACTTATTATAATCACGCTAGTAAATAAGGTAAAAATATAAGGGTCGGGATGTGACAAGATGAGTCTCCTTTTTCATGGCGATGGATTAACTGATCTTGATGTAAGTCTGTCCTTATGCATAAAGGCTTTATTAGGTTATTAGTAATTTTTTTTTTTTTTTGTACAATAGGTTATTAGAACTTGATAATTGAGAAGTCCCAGCATATAGCATTAGTAGCTATATATACCCTATGTGGCTGAGCAGCTTCTTTAGAGTCTAGAGCAGCTTCTTTATTTGTCTTTTGTCATATGCTTACAGTAATTCAAATAGAAGATGATGATGAAGATAGCAGGATATCTGATTTGGATGGACATCCTATGGTTGTGAACCGTCAAGATAACACTGAAGAAAACTTGTATGGAGTAATTGTGAATAGTGAGGAGGAAGCATACGATCTCTATTTCGAGTATGGTGTTAGAATAGGGTTCAGTATTTGGATTGACCAGAAGAGGAAAATCAACAATGTTGTGAGGCAAGTGAATTATTGTTGTTCAAAAGAAGGTTTTAAGCTAGACAGTGATCCTTCAGAAGAGAACCAGACTTACAGGCTTGACACCAGAACCGGTTGCCCAACAAAAATTCGATTTGGATTGCAAGATAATAATTTATGGAAAGTGACTTTCTTTGTTTCTGAACACAACCATAGGCTTGCAACACCAGAAGAGAGACAATTTTTGCGCTGTAATCGAAAAGTTGCAGAAGCTCATAAAGGGGTGATTAGATCAATGAAAAGCGCAGGCATGAGTACTGTTAATACATATTCATATTTATCAGAAGAAGTTGGGGGACCTCAAAACGTTGGATTTACAAAGATCGACTGCTATAATTTTGTAAGCAGGGAGAGAATGATCATGCTTAAAGCAGGGGATGCTCAAAGCTTGATAAATTTATTCAAGGAAAAGCAAATTGAAGATCCAATGTTTTTCTACACCGTGCAAGTGGATCAAGAAAATCGGATGACAAACTTTTTCTGGAGAGATGGAAAGTCGAAAACCGACTTTGAATGCTTTGGCGACGTAGTAGTATTTGATACTACTTACAGAACCAATAAATATAACATGATTTGTGCTCCTTTCGTTGGCGTTAACCACCATTGGAAGAATGTGTTGTTTGGGTGTGCGTTTTTGCTAGATGAAACGACTGATTCATTTATCTGGTTATTTGAGACATTCTTGCAAGCGATGGAAGGTAAAAAGCCGAAGACTATATTCACTGATCGATGTCAAGCAATGGCAAATGCCATCGAGAAGGTTTTTCCAGATTCACGTCATCGGTTATGCTTGTGGCACATATCAAAGAATGCGGTACAGAACTTAAATTGCATTCATAATCCTGAATTTAGTGAGCTTTTCAAGAAGTTTCTTTTCGGACGTGTGACAGAATATGAATTTGAGTCTACTTGGACTGAAATAACAGAGAAGTTTGACCTTACAGAGAAAGAGAGCACATGGCTCCAGACACTCTATGATATTCGTGAAAAATGGTGTGCGCTATTTAGCAAGGATACATTTTCTGCCGATATACTATCTACACAGAGAAGTGAGAGCACAGACAATGTGTTTACGAACATGTCTACTAAGACAATGAGTCTTACTGAATTTGTGGATCAATATGACAAACAGGCAGAACAAATGCGTTCAAGTGAATTGGAAGAGACTTTTCGATGCAATAATGGAATACCTTCGAGGGCTGCAAAAAGTAGTGGAATTAAGAAGCAAGCTGGTATGGTCTACACCCGAAAAATTTACAATTTATTTGAGTTTGAATTTATTGCTAGCTTAGCAGTGAAGATGGAGGAAGTTGGAAATGATGGAACACTGCAAAAATTTGAACTTAATGAGGAGGGCCATAAAAGAGTGTACATTGTCCAATTCAATTCTTCGAATATGACCATATGTTGTATTTGTCAGATGTATGAATCTAAGGGTTGGTTATGTCGTCATGCTTTGAGGGTGCTAAATGTGAAAAATGTTACTCAAATTCCAGCACAGTATATTCTGAAGAGATGCACAAAAGATGCAAAGAAAGGAGTAGAGGAAAACAATGTAGAACTACAGGTCAAGGAGAAATCCACTGTGACATTGCGCAGGAATTCTTTGATGCGAAAAGCTTATGGTATAATTAGTAAGGGAGTGCAAAAGCTGATAGAAGCATAAGACTTGATCGAAAAGAACATGAAGAAGTTGTCTATTGGGGGAGATGTCAATGAACGAATTAATGAAGGTTCCAGTGTCAATACTTCTAATGCTGGTGGTAACAAGAATGAAACTTTATTTGATGAACCACCAATACTAAATCCAGTAGGAGTGTGGCCGAAAGGCATGACTAATAAAAGAATGAAAGCAGCAATGGAGAAGAAGCAAAATAAAAAAGCACCAAAAGGTAGAGGTTCTGGTAAGTGTAGCATTGTAATCACGTTTTGTGATGTTTGTGCATTATCTGATCTATTTTTCTAATTTATAGTTTTCTGTTTTCTTATTATGTTATGTAGGAAAAATAAAGCCTCCAAACAATGGAGCGCCCTCACGTGCATCACTGCCTGTAGTCCATAATTCAGACTTGCTTCACCAATTTGGAGCATCGAGTGGAACATATCCTATTAACCAGGTACAATTTTCGTTAAATGATTATTTTAATTTTACTATTTTCAATCTCTTTGCTTCATGATCACATTCTTGTTTATTATTTGCAGCAATTTTCAGCTATGAGCTTTCCGACAACTAATGTTTATGCTCCTTACACTTTATATAATCAGGTAAGTCAAATCGTAGTCAAGTGAATGCTTTGTGTTTTATTTATTTTATACTTTTTTAGAATATGGCCTTATACATATTGTTAATTGTTTTATATGTTAGAATCCTACTTTTGTGTCGCCATCTTCTCAACACAATTTAACATATGCAAATATGCATCAAGCCGATATCTATTTCACACAATTGAATCAGGTATATGTCATACCTTTATCGTTAAAGTATTATTCATGTTCTTTGTTATCACACTTCATATATATTTATTTTGGTAATAGAATTCCACCCCAAGGATTGCTACCAATTTGATTAGTCAAATTCCTCAACAGAGCCAGGTATGAATATGAATGATATTATCTTAGTACGACAAATTGAATTTTTTTATTTACTTATTGTTAACAAAAATACTTTGTCATGCATGTAGGAATTTTATTCAAATAGTTACGAGCAACTATCTGATAGAGGAAAAAAAGTCCAATGATATAAGATCTTGCGCACACAAGTAAAATGGATTGTGCAGCTGCAGTCTTAATATGCATTTGCTATGATACTTAAAAGAAGAAGAATTTTGATACGGGAGAAACATCCGACAGGAGCAGTTTGGGAAATACTCTTTAGAGATTATGGCATTTTTATTTTGTTGGATAATACTCAATTGAAATGAGTTTTGGTTATGTTAAAGACCCATTTGTTTGATATTTCAATGACTTTCGACTGTTTGGGTTTAGTATTTGACCAAACCTATAATATTTCATCTCTATCATCTTTCTTATTGGCCATTTTGTCATAACATAGCATGCACCTATACAATAGATAGAGTAAATAGACCTATCACAGACATACAGAGGTACAATACCACTCATGCACAAATAAACCTGTACATATTCTCAATTTTTTTTGCTTGTATATCAAATCTATTAACTTCAGATCTTTGTTAAAAATTAAGTACATTATATGGTCAGACAAATAAATCATTGAGGTCAGACAAATCCCTGCCTTCATCTATTCACCCAAAACCATGCCTTTGTTGTTTATCCTTTTTAATGGAGCCTGCAATTATATTCATGAAGCCCCATACTGCATAAGTACCTTAAACTTCTGCTTGAAGACAACTAGCGGATCCTTATGAGCTAGTTCGTGCCCATTATAGTCCATGCAATTCACTGGCTTTCATTGTCATTGATCAAAATTTTATCTAGTGAAGTAATACCTGTAAAAAAGAAGAAAAGATGGAGATCAGCTTTGACCACAAAAGAGGAGAAAAGAAATTACTGAGTGACAGTTTTTTATCAATCTGTATACCTCTCATGTATCAGTCCTACGTCAGAGCCTTTAAATATCCACAGGCTAAAACTCCATGTCGATTGTCCACTTTTAACTTTTAAGATCAATTCACTTCTCTACTAGTAGAGAAATTTTTCGATGCAACCGTAGCACCACCTGTCATAGTACAGTGGTCCTACGCTCCAATAACAAGTTTACACGTGACTCTTTTTAACATGTCAGACAAGAGTTAATAAACAATATAGTAAAACCAGACAACCATAGGAAAAAAGAAAACGTCAGTCTCCCGTTAACTTTGTCGTCTCCCATTAAACTAATAGCAGAGATCTCTAAACAAAATCTGGGTTCCTTCAGTCTCTCTTACTGTTCGTTCCCTCTACCCTCAAATTTGGGTCGATCCACTAGTGTATGTTTTTGTTCACATAAGGGTATTGAAAAAGAAGCAAAACGGAAGAGATAGAAAGATCCAAGGTCTTGAAGAAGTCGGTCCAGAAACTATTGTAGTGAGGGAACCATTAACCATCTGTCTCGTGTAAGTATGTTTTTTGGTGAAAAGAGCAAGAGGAGCATGGTCTTAATTTGACTTCTTCAACCACAGGAAAAAAGAAAACGTCAGTCTCCCGTTAACGCTGTCGTCTCCCATTAAACTAATCACCCAGGTAAAACCCTAAGGTTGTGTAAAGACTGCAAAAACTCACCATCGAAGAAAAAGACTGTAGAGTCTGTAACTTGTCAGTTTACTACAGTTTGCTACGGTTTTACTATATTGTTTATTAACTCTTGTCTGACATGTTAAAAAGGGTCACGTGTAAACTTGTTATTGGAGCGTAGGACCACTGTACTATGACAGGTGGTGCTATGGTTGCATCGAAAAATTTCTCCCGAATGATAAGTAAATCCACGAAAGAATATCAGTGTCCCATTTTGACTTGCCACAATGGGGTTTTCCTAGAAACTTGTAATTATATCCTTGGTGACTTGGTGTACGTTTCTATTTTCCTATCTCCATTTTTCTCTTTCGTTCTTTCATTTTTAAATATATTGACACCCGAAGTTGAATTCTCCCCAAAAAAAAAAAAAAAAACCTTGTAGTTTTGAGTGGTTTTGACAAGGTTCTAAAACTCGCTACTCGGTAGTCGGTCGGCCGGCCGGTGAGTAGCGAGCAGAGGAGTACTCGGCCGAGTACTCGGGGAGTACTCGGATTCTAATTTCTGGTATTTTTTTATTATTTTAAAACAGATAATCTAATATATAATGTCTAAAATAATAA
>NC_020492.1:19435235-19440020 GCF_000184155.1 Fragaria vesca subsp. vesca | reverse complement strand
TCGGTAGTAGTACTTTGAGAACTTGGGCAGACGATCAAATGCCGAAGTGCAAGAGATATGGTGACATTGCGGAACGTCATCTTCTACTTCTTCAACACCAATGTATTGTGTGCAAGGTTCTAAAACTCGCTACTCGGTAGTCGGTCGGCCGGCCAGTGAGTAGCGAGTAGAGGAGTACTCGGCCGAGTACTCGGGGGAGTACTCGGATTCTAATTTCTGGATTTTTTTATTATTTTTTAAAAACAGATAATCTAATATATAATGTCTAAAATAATAAAAATAGTCCATAAAATATTACAATATTTAAGAGATAATAATGTCTAAAAAATAAAAACAACCATTAGTCCATTACAATAACATAAGTAATAAAAGCAAACCAAATTCAATTCTTGCAAACAATCCCAAGCATATGTAACTATGCCTCAAATTCTTCTTCTCCATATCCATCTTGTACTCCCTCCGAATCCGACTCAAAATCAAAATTCAAGTCATCTATTTCCTCTTCATCATCGGATATAAAATCATCCTCATCAAGTTCCCTAATTTCTTGGATTCTAGGACCTCTCCTAGGCTCTAAGCCACCATCCACTCCCGATTCCTCTCCAACCCTTTCACTAGGAAGATCCGAAACAACATCATCATCACCACCATCAACAATCCATCCTTGTGAAAGGAGGCGGACTGGGCGAGAGGAGAGGGCGGGGAGGGCGAGCCGGCGAGGTGAGGGAGAGCGACTGGGCGACTGAGAGCGACTGAGAGCGACTAGAGCGAGAGATGAGCGACTGAGCCTTTGGAGCGAGAGACTAGAGACAAATCGAGTTATTAGGGTTTCAAAACGACGTCGTTTGCCTCTTTTTTTTTTTTTTTTTCGGCTGACCGAGTTGACCGAGTTGGACCCGAGTTGGACCGAGTACTCGGCCGATTTTCTGCTGGCCGACTAGAGGCACTGAGTAGGCCAAAATCGCCACGGTGACTAGCCGAGTACCGAGTACTCGGCGAGTACTCGGCCGAGTTGACCGAGTTTTAGAACCTTGGGTTTTGATCAGTAGTTGTAGATACCAAGTAAACCTTACGAAGTGAATAAATAGGTGGGCAGAACTGTAAAAGTACCAATCAAATTACTTGTTGGGTGATTTCAGTCACATTATTTTCTTTCACCCCAAATTAACAAAGATTTCTGTTTTCCTAAGTTGTTTAGGTGAGGAGGGTAAATGTAGGCCATGTATACTGGGCCGATCTAGAGGGCCTAACTCTTTGTTTGGGCTAAAGGTTGGGCCCATCTATCAAGTTGTTGAGAAGACAAAAGGAAATTCTGTGAGCACTGAACTGGGAAGTGTTGAGATGAAACTTTGATCACAAAAACGACAACCCCACTACCCAAAACGACACACCCGACAAACCCAGTGGTGATCAAAACGACACTGAGCTAAACAAGGAACAACACCCTGAACCGAACGGTCCCTCAGTCTCTGGATAAGAGGACGAAGACGTAGCCACACTCTTCAACTCGTTTCAGTCCCAGGGAACTAAGCTCGCTGATCGAGGTAGTAACTTACCTTAATTTGTGTTCTTTCTTAACCAATTTAGTATGAATTATATGTCTTTTCACTTTTCAGTTTGTAATTATGTCTTGGTGTGCTAGATTGCAAACCCAGTTACCCAATTTAGAATCTCGATCAAAGTTTGTAGCTTTTGGATTTTTAGATTAAATGCGAAAATTGTAGTTGCTTCAGTTTGTGAAGCATGCAAATTTTGTAGCTGGATAGAAGGAATCAATTTAACTCGTTACAAGTAGAAATGTATAAATGTATGAGCATGATGTATGGCTCTGTCTTAGTTTTAATCTGGAGTGGTTTTTTTTCTTTTTCGGATAAGGTTAATTTTATCTGGATTGGTTAATGGCATGTTCCTCATATAGAATGGTTTGTTTTTTAAGGATGGGAAGTACGGCGAAGCATTGGGAAAATGGGAGTCTGCTCTTATGTTAATGCCCAAAAGTGCAATTTTACATGATCAGAAGGCGCAAGTTCGGATTGAAATTGGTGATGCATGGAATGCAACAAAGGCAGCAACTAGTGAGTTTCGAGCTCTCTTTCAGTTTTAGTTTCTGTTATATGCAAGTGATTGTTGTCTTCTGCTTCTAAGCTTTTAACGTCAAGTTTAGTTAACATATAGGTATTTTTTCTAATTAATTGTCTTTGTTCTTTGTTAAAGTCCTGGCTACTGCTAGCATCCATTAGAAGGTTTTTCCTTACGTGTTAGATTAAAGCTTAACGACCACATGTGATCTACGTTAACCAATATATATACACAAGCTATTCATGTATTTAGATCAAACTTTATAATCCATGAGAAAGAAATGTGAGATTGTGAGTCATTGTTTCCACATTGAAAACTTGACATCATAATTTATGAAAACTAGGTCTCTATATATATATATATATACACACATATAGAGATTACCAATCAATTAATGGCATTACGTACGTCTATAACTAACACTGACTTCATTAGCAGTGATCTTTGTAATTAAGTCCCCCTGTCATGAGTTGAACAATTGCTAGACTATATC
Source organism: Fragaria vesca subsp. vesca (assembly GCF_000184155.1). Classification (NCBI taxonomy): domain Eukaryota; kingdom Viridiplantae; phylum Streptophyta; class Magnoliopsida; order Rosales; family Rosaceae; genus Fragaria; species Fragaria vesca. Next base: position 19,437,448 of record NC_020492.1, on the reverse strand, counting down.
TGGTTTGGCTAGTGCTCTAATGACATGAACTACTTTAAGTTAAAAAAAAAAAAAAACAAAAAAAAAACAAAAAAACAAAAAAACAAAACAAAAAAAAAAAACCAATTTATAGGCTGCGGTTCGTGCAACATATGCGAAAGAATACAAGATGGAAAGATTCCATTAATTTGAGTAGAGGACTAGCCAGAGGGTTTCCAATTGTCATGTCGGGTGAATCAAGGAGAGGAAATGTGGGCTAAAAAAGGGAAACTTATTGATCTTGAAACTAAAGGCAACACTTGCTCGAAGAAAAAGAGTACTTGCATTTGGTATTCTAGGCTCAAATCTGGATAGAGAAACGTGGTCGATCAAAATTCTAAGTCTTTTCTATCTTTTTCGTTGAACGGTTGAACCATAATTTCACAGGACTGAGAAGAGAAAGAGATCGATGACATCAACCACCCACCCAATTTAGAAAGGGAATCAGCTAGACTAGTAATTAAAAAGATCCCTGCATGATCGAATCATCTGATAATTGCGTGGCCCGGCACACATCGATCTTAGTTGACAATATATTCTATATAACATTCCATTATGTCTAAAGTCATTAATTTGACACATGTTGTTATTTCTATATGACATTAATTCCATGTTTAAATTAAGTCATTTGTCACTTGGTCTTGTACGTTGTGATCTTTCTGACTACTTATTTATTAGTTTAATCATCTCTTTAGGGTTTGGCATGAGATTTCAATATATATTACCAAGATCAATATAAATTTTGTCTTTACTGAACACCAAAAATCGTACGAGGTGATGGAGCTGAGTAATGTTAAAGATAATGAGATCCGTGCTAGCTTGTTGCCATTTTAGATCATCCCAACTTCCCAAGTTCACTCGAAACTCGAATGGATGTGTGAAATATGTGACAAGAAAGAACATCAAATTAAGCACTGGAGGTCCGGTACGTACTCCAATCCGTTCAGATCTCAAATCTAGCCCGGACTATAACAGTCACAGATAGGCTAGGCGCTCACGTCTAGTGCTGTCCCATCAATTCTATCTTGTGCCTTGACTCTGCCATGATTAACTGAACATTTGAATGGAAATGAAAAGAGGCAAATTAAGGACCTGAGCATATCATGATATAATTTTACTAGTGCACATCAACTTTTGCACTTTTGCACTTTTGCTAGCTTTTGGGACATTACATGAATGAATACATGTACATCTACATGATTGAAAAATAACACAATTTTGTGACACCTAAAAGGGATAGCGCCTAATGTTTTGCTAAGCTAAATAAAACTCTATATATAGTTACATATTCATAAGAAAACCTGAACTAAGCATATTGAAGAATCCCCAGCCATATATATATGAAATTTCGTGGCATGTTAAGGTTGGAATCCTTGTACGTAGTACTCCGATCGATCCGGCCGGACTATATATGAGCATCTCCGACAGGATCTATCAAGAATGAGCCAACCACTGCAGGTAGGAGACGTACTGCAATTCGCTTTCGACAAGTTGCATAGCTTAAATCAGCTAGGAGTGAAAAGTGAGAGATGGTCGTGGTGATCCAAAGGAGCTAACACCGGCATAGAATATTCTGGGAGAAACCGCAAACCCTACCTACCGCGAATCTGAGACATCATATTTAGGCAAAGCTAGCTAGCTAAGCTAGATTTAGAATAATTTGTTCCAATGCTTCAACTCAAACTCGGCCACAAAAAAACAATACATGCACTCACTTTCCTCCTCTTATACACATAAATCTTGAATTTTCAATAATAATTTGGCGACATCTATTTTAAATTAGAAATATACCAATTCAATGGACTCCTAGGACATCAATATACATATACCCCATTTTCTTTGAAAAATTAAAATACACTAATTCTGCATTATACATTGATTATATGATTATAAGAGAGAGTTCAGACGCATAAGTACATATTAGTTCGGACATAAGTTTTTTGTTTTTGACATCCCCGAAAACATAGTTCTTGTTTAAAAAAAAAAAAAAATGAGTTTGATTGTTTACGTTCCTTGATCCATATCTCCAACTAACAAATAAAGGTCATAAAAAAATTAAAATAAAAAACTAACAAATAAAGCTACCAACCCTAGCTTTCTTGACAGCACAAGACTGGCCCTAAGCACGCCCTTCTTGGCCTTTAGCAAGTCCGATCAAAATCCACTCGGCTTAATTTTAGCTCTCTCTCTCTCTC